>NC_141146.1:2180420-2480512 GCF_053477565.2 Lygodium microphyllum | reverse complement strand
GGTGTTAATGTATAAAGAGTTTTCCTTTCTTTGTATTTTTATATCAGAAACAGGTTATAAGTTGGGGTAGTGGTGGATGGATTCTTTGTGAAAAGATATTGAAGATCAAAGTTGAGCTTTTCCCTGAACTTGTATTCCCTTTTTCCTGGGTCGCGAGGACGCTTCCTTATTAAGTGTGGGGATATGTTGAGTGTTGAAATGACTTGTTTTTTGGCTGATTTTTGTTGTTTTTGAGAGCTGAATGGTTGATTTTATGAGATGATTGATTGATTTAGAAGTGGTTTGAGAGTGTTTTAGATGATATTGATTGTGTTTTGGAAGTTCATGATGTTTGTTGATGGTTCTATGATGTTCTGATAGGTTCTGATAGGTTCTATATACCTTCTGTTTTGTTCTGTTTTGGTCTGTTTTGTTCTGATTGTCTTCTGTAAGGAGGGAAGGAGTATTGATTGATGAAGAATGAGATATGGTGAAAGTTTATTGAATGGTTTGTGAGAGTTTGAAATGGTTTGAGAATGAGTTATGAGGTTTTGATGACCTTCTGTAACCTTCTGTAGGTCTTCTGTAGAGCTTCTGCTTCTGTTCTGTCTCTGTTCTGTTCTGTACTGTAGCTATTCTGGTACTGTTCTGTAGACTGTTCTGTATGCTTCTGTAAGTGTTCTGTGGAATGTATGTGTGACTTTGGGAAAGTTTTCTAGCCTTGGAAAGAGGTGAATACAAGTGCAAAAGAGCTGAAAGAAGTGGAAGAAGTAGCTGCTGAAGACTCAAGTGAAGACTAGAGTGAAGTGACAGTAGTGAGCTGTGAAGAGACACTGTAGTGGCTCTGGTGACCCTTCATATCAGACATACCTCTTGGGAGGGGTATCCACGACCTAAGAGGGATTATTGAGAGTGATTTTGAGAGATTGTAGTGAGGATATGATGTATTATTGATGGAGAGAGAGAGAGAGAGAGAGTCAGAGATAGCCAATTTTACTCAAACAGAGTGATTGTATATGAGAGATTGAGAGAGAAGACTATGAAGATATTGAAGATGAATACTATGTGATGTATTTCCAGTCAAAGATGGTGTACTTCTTTGCTTTCTTTGTTCTATTGATGGATTTTGTGAAGATATTGAAGAATATGGTTGATTCTATTAAAAACCGTGGGAGGTCTACATGATGCTGCATGAAGATTTGTTGTGCCTGGTGTTCTTTTCTTCATTGTGATCATATGAAACATGATAAACAAGCTTGTTGATGTTACAAGATAGATTTTCTTGCAAGAGAATTCCCTTTTCCTTGGTGTTCCTCTCGGGGCCCCAAGGATGAGCGGGATTGGATGCACGTTCTTGCTACAATTGACCTGCCATTCTCAGATCATGAGGCATATGAGCAGGCCATCAAAATGATCGGCAAGTCCAACGAAGCACTCTCTACACCAGTCTGTATGATGGCAGGAAGCCTCCATGGAAAGCCTAAGCCTGTCACCTTCCACGTACCATCCAACAAAAGGGAACTCCAGGGGATACTGGAATACCTGACGGACCAGCTAGCTGGTAATCTAGCTGCAAATTTCAAACCACTCCAGGATCTCTTAGAGGAGTCCAAGTGGCAATGGACTAGAGTGCACGATTTAAACCTCATGTATAACTGGGCCCTAGTTCCTGACCAACGGCATGAGACATACCAAACCCTAGGAGACGACGAGCAGTTGGATGACAAAGGTTCTAGCGACGAATACGAAGATTGCCAATCCTTCAGATGAGAGCGAGTGTGAAGTAGATACCATAGAATACGACACTGAAGGACGAGAAATTGAGCAAATACGAGCAGACGCCAAGCTGCAGAAAAGGCAGACCCTTAGAGTAGAGCAAGGAGTCATGCGCATGGAATGTGATCGCGCTTGGTTGGAATGCATAGGAGCCATAGACCTTGAGCAAGCAGGCCTAGCCCAGCCAAAAACAACATCAATACTTAGGACTGAATCACCATCTGAACTGCAGCCACCAGGGGAGACCACCTCTTCCAGCGAAGATGGAGGGTTTGACTCTGAATCAGAAGTTAGTTCGGATAGTGATCCAGAGATCCCTAGGCCGCAGACGCACCAAGGGGGACCTACCCACCCACCTGAGGCGCAGACGGTTAAGGCAGGAAAAGGCAAAGCAACCCAGGGATACACGATCAAAAGAACAACGGAAGCCACAAGACCTCCCTAAGCGCTTCACGAAATTCAAAAAAGGGGATAGGGTAGTAGTTCTGTTAGGTGTCAAACGTCAAGGGTAGACGAGCAAACCAATCGAAGGACTAGCCAAGGTCAAGGAGGTAGACCTAGCCCAGGAAGGGGAAACACCCCGACCAATGTTCATTGCCGACGACTTGACTGGTGAAGAAGAAACAAGTCTTGTTGCTCTCTTGCGAGAGTATGTAGACGTGTTTGCCTGGTCCTTAGAGGAGCTACAGGGGGTAGATCCGAGTATTGTGACTCACAACATACCCATGACGTCGGACGCGATGCTGGTCAAGCAGCAACCATACCCTATGAATCCAAAACACGCTCATGCTGTCAAAGAGAAAATTGACAAGCTGATGAGAGCTGGATTCATTTACAAAATTGAGCACACAGACTGGGTATCACCCATAGTCATTGTGATGAAGAAGAATGGAAAAATCTGAGTGTGCGTCAATTACAAGAAAGTGAATGCTGCTATGAAGAGAGACAACTATCCATTGCCGTACACCGAGCACATGCTTGAGAGGGTGCAGGCAAGGAAGCCTACAGTTTTCTGGATGGCTTCTCAGGGTATAACCAGGTGCAAGTGCATCCTGCAGACAGGCACAAGACCGCCTTTGCCACTGAATGGGGCGTCTTTGCGTACATAGTCATGCCCTTCGGGTTGACCAATGCCCCTGCCACTTTTCAACGTCTCATGTGCACTATCTTTAAGGACATGATTTGCAAGGACATAGAGGTCTTTGTCGACGACCTGTGTGTCCATTCGACCTAGATCGAATACTTAGACAAACTCCATGTAGTCTTTGAACGGTGTCACTTATATCGTCCCTCCTTGAACCCCTTGAAGTGTCAGTTTTGGGTAAAGCACAAATGCATCTTAGGACATGTGGTGTCAAAGAACGACATTGCCACTGACTTCTCGAAGGTCAGGGTTATTGTTGACCTTCCACCCCCAATTAATTACAAGGGAGTTCAATGCTTCTTAGGCCATACAGGATACTATCAGCGGTTTGTACTGAACTACGCGCTGATCGCCAGGCCATTGTACAAGCTGCTGATTGTCTTCGAGTGGACTGAGGCATGCCAAGGAGCATACGAAGAATTGAAAAAGGCTCTAACAACAACACCAATTCTATGAGCCCCAGATTGGACCATCACCTTCCACGTGCACATCGATGCTTCTAAGTTTGCCGTGGGGGTAGTGTTGTGCCAACCTGGTGAGCACAACTTAGATTATCCAGTGAGCTTTGCTAGCAGACAACTCACTGAGACGGAGATGAACTACTCGAAAACAGAAAGGGAGGGATTAGCCATGGTGTTCGCTGTGAAGAAATTCCGGCATTATCTATTGGCCACACCCTTCATCTTTTTCGTGGACCATCAAGCCCTGCTCTATTTAGTAAACAAACCTTGTGCTACGGGGTGCATAGCTCGATGGCTCCTCCTACTTTTAGAGTTCGATTTCTCCGTGGTGGTACGAAAGGGAAAATAGCATTACATGGCTGATCACATGTCACGCATACCCACAGGAGAAGCCGTTGGACAAGGCATCGTTGAGAGTTACCTAACGCCCACTTATTCCACCTGTCCAGCGAGAGAGACTTATTTAAGGCTGATCTAACGCCATATTGGGCGGACGACATAGTCCAAGTGCTCGAGCACGGACTACCTGAGCGACCAATAGAAAAAGCCTGACTTGGGCGCTTGATCCTGAAAATCGAGCCCTACCAACTGATTGCAGGCCAACTCTATAGGCTGGGGCAAGATAGATTGCTGCGTAGGTGCATGTGTAAGCATGAGATGCAAGAAAAAGAGAAGAAGAAGGAAGAGTAGAGAAAAGCAGACGAGGAAAGGAAAAGGAAGGCGGATGAGGAAGAGGAAGAGCTACGAAGGAAGGAGGAGGAGGACCTGGTAGAAGCCACACGCCGGTCCATCGAGCAACAGAGCCGAGAAGATGAACTGAGGAGCCTGAGCCCGCATAGAGAAGAGGGACCAGGGTCTATTACACAGGTGCCAGAGTTTGTGCCACCTCTAGTCCCTGAGGGCAAGGGCGAGGCCCCGATTCATCCAATTCCTACCCTCCTGGTGCCTTCCACTGAACCCACCACCATCACCCCTAGCATCCCGACCAGTGCCGACGTGTCAAACTTCGTGGCGTGGATGCAGTACTTCATCAACAAAGAGATGGGCCAGGGACAGAGCACAGAAACCACAGCACAGGACAAAAGAGGCCAACTACGGATGCGGAATCCAGGCAAGAGCCCAAAAGGCAGAAGGTAGAAGTGTTGAGATATCGAGCTCCACTCGTGATACGCCAGGGTGACCGTTGTGTATTTATGTCACCGACTTGTCAGTTGCAGACGCGGTTGGTACACCGCCCATGAATAATAGCTACATGATAGCTATCCTTATCTACTCTAGTTCGTGGCTCAGTTAGTATGCCACCTTAGTTAGTTGAGTTTGGTTTGAGACCCATATATAGGGTTCTTCTATTTCTTTGTACTTGAGTTCTTTTGGCATATACAACTAAGAAGAGGAAAACTGTTTTCAGCCTCCACCCTTGTGTGTCTTCCCCCATTGTGAAGCAAGAAAGCTTCAAGCGAGACTCCTTCCTTCTCTCCCACAATCTTGACATGGTATCAGAGCCTTGTTCGTGGTAAGGAGCTCAAGAAAGCAAGCCAAGCTCGCGGTGGTTTGGTAAGAGGAGCAGTGTTGCTTTCATTTTCTGTTTTGGGAGCAGATCTCTGTAGGTAGCACAGCCGGAAAGTGCAGGAGTGCATTGTCTCAGGTTGAGACGCCCTTCGCGGTGAAGCAAGAGGGCAGTATATGCTACGGGATAGGGCTTTAGCCCTTGGCGACCTTATTTTTTTGATTTGAGGCCATTTCGGGGCCTGTTTTGGAGGCGGAAGTTTTCTGCACGCACTCAGAAAAAGGCCCAGTTTTATGCTGTTGCCACTGTTCTACAGGTCGGTGAAAAGTTACTGTAGAAATTGCATCGTATGCTTGTGCGCAGAGACATTGGGAGTTTCAGAATCATCCTTGGTTCTTGTTTATGCAAAATCGTCACTAGGAAGTGACTGTGTGGTCAAATACCACTTTCGCCAGTTTTGCAGATTTGCCCTTGTGAGGGTGAAGCTGAGTTTTTTGTAGTGACAGAATTTTTTGCAGCGTTCTGTAATGGCGTCTGACTCTCTTTCACAGATTGTAACTGAAAAGCTTGACAAGAACAACTTCCAGGCATGGAAGTTTAGAATGACGAATTTCCTTATGGGAAAAGGATATTGGGAATTTGTTGCAGGAAATGAAGAAGAACCAGTTCTTCCTGATGTTCCCAATCAACAGCAAATGCAGGCATTCAAAGCATGGCATGAGAGAGCCAGGAAAGTTATGTACTGGCTGTCAATCAGCATTTCAGACTCTATGATTGTGCATATTCAGGATGCAAGTACGCCAAAGGAGGCATGGGATACTCTGTCAAAGATGTATAGCACAAATACGCAAGCCAGGAAAATGCAGCTCAAGCAAGAGTTGCACAATGTGCAAAGAGAAAATATGAGCATCAATGACTACCACATGAAGGTGAAGAAGATTGCAGATGCACTTGCTTCCATTGGGTCGCCAGTGGAAGATGATGATTTAGTTTCTGTGACCTTGAATGGTCTAGGAAAGGATTATGCACAGTTTCGGACATCCATTTCAGTTCGTGAAAGATTTCCTGATTTTGAGGAGTTGATTGCTCTTCTAATTTCTGAGGAACAGAGAAATGGTGGTGCATCTTCTTCAGGAGGAACTTCAAAAGAAGCTGTCTTCTACTCAAATGCTGGAAGAGGTAGAGGCAGAGGTAGAGGAGGCCGATTTGGAGGCCGTGGCAGAAATCAGAATATGCAGCAGACTCAAGAAAACCAGTCCTATGGAGGAGGACGTGGTAACTCTAGAGGCAGGGGGAGCCAAAGAGGTCGTGGTGGATGGCAAAGAGGCCAAAATGCAAACAGTAATGTTGAATGCTACTACTGTGGTAAAATGGGTCATATGGCTAAAGACTGCTATAAAAAGCAGAATGACATCATGAATGGAAAACTGCAACAAGGGAATTATGCATCTTCTAGTAGACAGGGTGATGACAGAAATGAGCACTTGTTTATGGTGCAGCACATGAACAATTCTATGACAAGTGCAGAAGAAAGCAATGATGTATGGTATGTTGACTCAGGTGCATCAAACCACATGACAGGTCATGCAGAATGGATGGAGGATGCAAGGAAAATGAAAAAACCAGGATTTGTGGAGACTGGTGATGATACTGCACATCCTATTGTGCAGATTGGAAAAATTCCCTTGTCTATGCAGGGTGGGAAAAAGAAATACCTGTCCGATGTATTTCATGTCCCGAATATCACCAAGAATCTGGTTTCAGTTGGTCAAATGGTTGAACAGGGCTTGCAGGTCAGATTTAATCCTCATGGATGCTTTGTTGAGGATATGAAAAATAAAGGTCGCTTGATAGCAAAAGGAAAGAAGAAGGGCAGAATGTTTACATTGGATGCAGGCATGTCTGAATTGAGTGCAGCAATGTTTGCACATGGGACCGGTGTAGTTGCAGATATTGATATCTGGCATAAACGCATTGGTCATGTTAATGTACAGCGACTTAAATCAATGCAGGCCCAAAATATTATTGCAGGATTGCCCAAATTCAAGGTTGCAGAAATGCATAAGGTATGTGAAGCCTGTCAGTTTGGAAAACAGGCAAGGAAACCATTTCCTAGACATGTTCAAGAGAGTGAGAAGCCATTGGAATTAATCCACTCTGATGTGTGGACTACTAAAGCTGCATCTCTTGGAGGCTGTCATTATTTTGTCACTTTTATTGATGACTATAGCAGAAAAGTTTGGGTGTATTTTATGAAAAAGAAAAGTGAAGTTTTTGGGCATTTCAAAACCCTTAAAGCTATGGCTGAAAAAGAAACAGGTCTGCAAATAAAATGCCTAAGGTCAGATGGAGGGGGAGAGTACCTCTCAAATGAGTTTGCAAGGTTCTTGCAGGAGCATGGCATAAAGCAGCAATATTCATGCAGTTATACCCCACAACAGAATGGAATTGTAGAAAGGAAAAACAGGCATATTGGAGAGGTATCTCGTGCCATGCTCAATGAAAAAGACTTGCCAGATTTTTATTGGGCTGAAGCAGTTGCTACAGCAGTCTACATAATGAACAGGACTCCCACTGCAGCAATACATGGAATGACTCCAGAGGAGAGGTATACTGGTAGGAAACCAGATATTTCTCATTTGAAAATTTTTGGTTGCATTGCCTATGTACATGTGCCAGATGAGTTGAGATCCAAGTTGGATCCAAAAGCTGAGAAGTGCATCTTTATTGGTTACTCTCTGCAGCAAAAAGGGTATAGATGCTATAACCCTTCTACTCATAAGTTTACAGTGAGCAGAGATGTTGTTTTTGATGAGATGAGTAGCTGGTATAAACCAGTAAATGTGATTGATGATGTAGATGCACAAAATGGTAATGCTGCACAAAATTCACAGCAGCAGTCACAAAATATTAGTGGACCTGGAGCGTCCTCTAGTAGTGGTTCACATTCTTCATCATGGACAGGCAGATTGAGATCAGGAGAATCTTCTCAAAGTAATGCAGATAGTGGTATGCAGGTATCACGAAAAGGAAAAGAGAAGGTTGATCAGTCCATGTTTGATGTGAATGCAGGTCACTCTTATGTGGATGGTGAATCCAGTGGCTCAGAACAGAGCATTGATGATGAGTTGGGTATTCCTTCTATTGTTACACCTGGAGTAAGAAAGACCAGGGATGTTTTGAGAGCACCTGGGAGTGAACCTACTTTGCGCAGGTCTACGAGAGCTAGGTATCCTGTGGATAGGCTGAAATATGATGGATTTACAGCCATTCACTATGCATATATGGTCAAAGTGATACAGGAACCAGAACCCACATCTTTTGAGCAAGCCATGGGAAAAGAAAAATGGGAGAAAGCCATGGATGAAGAAATGGATGCCTTGGAAGCAAATGCTACATGGGAGTTAGTACCTTTGCCTAAAGGTAAGAATGCAATTGGCTGTAAGTGGGTTTATAAGGTGAAGCACAATGCTGATGGTTCTGTGAACAGATACAAGGCAAGATTAGTAGTCAAGGGGTATGCACAAACATATGGCATTGACTATGAAGAAACATTTAGTCCGGTTGCAAGGATGGCAACCGTAAGAGCAGTCATTGCTATGGCTGCATCAAAGGGATGGTCTTTACATCAGATGGATGTAAAGAATGCCTTCTTGCATGGTGATTTGCAAGAAGAGGTCTATATGGAGCAGCCACCAGGTTATGTGCATGCTGTTCATCCTGAGTTTGTTTGCAGGTTGAAGAAAGCCTTGTATGGCTTGAAGCAAGCACCTAGAGCATGGTCTGACAAGATAGGACAGTATCTTGTCACTATTGGCTTTCAGATCTCCAAGGCAGATTTCTCACTTTATGTGAGAAAAACAGAGAAAGGTATTATGCTACTTGTCATTTATGTTGATGATTTGATTATGACAGGTGACAGTGATGAAGATATCCTTCATGTGAAAATGCTATTGAAGCAGAAGTTTGAGATGAAGGATTTGGGAGAGCTGCGTTATTTCTTGGGCATTGAGGTGATTAGATCACCAAGTGGGATACAGCTCTTGCAGAGGCAGTATGGATTGGACATGTTGTCCAAATATGGGATGACAGGCTGTAAGCCTATTTCAGTTCCTTTGGAGCAGAATGTGAAGCTGAGCACAGATGCAGGTGAGCTTCTGGAAGACCCTACTATGTACAGACGCATAGTAGGAAGTTTGATTTATATGACTATTACCAGGCCAGATTTGAGCTATGCTGTTGGATTGGTAAGTCAGTTTATGCAGGCTCCAAGGAAACCACATTTGGATGCGGCTAGACGCATACTCAGGTATGTGAAGTCCACATTGCAGTATGGACTATTTTATGAGACTGGGGTTCAGATACAGTTGCATGGATACACTGATGCTGATTGGGCTGGTAGTATTTCTGATAGACGATCTACCAGTGGATATGTGTTCTCTTTTGGGAGTGCTGCAGTCACTTGGAGCAGCAAGAAACAGCCTACAGTTGCCTTGTCGAGCACAGAGGCTGAGTACAGGGGTGCAGCAATGGCTGCATGTGAGGTAGCTTGGTTGCATAAGCTACTTTATGATATGCATCAGTCTACAGATGGGCCAGTTGTCATTTATTGTGACAACATGAGTAGTATACACTTGGCAAATAACCCAGTCTATCATGCTAGAACAAAGCACATTGAGGTGCATTATCACTATGTGCGAGAGAGGGTTTTACTAGGTCTTATTGATCTAGTTTATGTCAGCACAGAGGATCAGGTAGCTGACATATTCACGAAGGCATTGGGCGCAGAGAAGCTGCGCAAGTTCAGAGACCTGCTTGGTGTGCAGGAATTGGGATTGAGCTCGAGGGGGAGTGTTGAGATATCGAGCTCCACTCGTGATACGCCAGGGTGACCGTTGTGTATTTATGTCACCGACTTGTCAGTTGCAGACGCGGTTGGTACACCGCCCATGAATAATAGCTACATGATAGCTATCCTTATCTACTCTAGTTCGTGGCTCAGTTAGTATGCCACCTTAGTTAGTTGAGTTTGGTTTGAGACCCATATATAGGGTTCTTCTATTTCTTTGTACTTGAGTTCTTTTGGCATATACAACTAAGAAGAGGAAAACTGTTTTCAGCCTCTACCCTTGTGTGTCTTCCCCCATTGTGAAGCAAGAAAGCTTCAAGCGAGACTCCTTCCTTCTCTCCCACAATCTTGACAAGAAGCCTCAACCTCGCCCATCCACACAACGATGATGCCATCGGCTAATTACGACGAATACGTCGCCGAGCTACTCTCCCAATTGGAGAAAGCTAAGGAGGAACACAAGATAGCCATGGCTAAGTTGGAAGCCGAGAAGGAATCAGTGGCCGCCTTCTAGCTGGATAAAATGAGAATGATAGCCATGCAGCAGAGGGAGATCGCAGATCTCAAACAAGAAATGAAGGCTAAGGATGAAAGGGAGGAGCACTGGAGACAGCAGCTCGAAAATGAGACACATGAGCTAGTAAAAATGCTAAGAGAGCACAAGCTCCTGATAGTGCAATACCAGGAGCTTGCTGCAAAATCTGCTCAGGTTGATGCGCTTGTGGCTGAGCTGAATGCCACGGATGAAGAGAGACAGCAAGGCATAAAAGAACAGCAATAGGAAATCGAGCGCCTGATAGATCAGCTAAACTCTGAAAAAGAAGAGCAAGAGAGGCTAGTCAGGGAGTTGGAAGACCACGAGCAGAAACTTAAGATACTAACCCTAAAGGAAGGAGAGGGCTTGGAAGAAATGAACAAAAGAGCAGAGGAGTGGGCTGTGCACAATGAAAAGAGGGTGAAGACACTGGCGCGGTGCCTTGCTCTGGCAGAGAAGGGGAAAATCATCGTAGAGAGTAAGGCAGAAGCAACCCAAGTGGCCTTCAGCACTCAACAGAAGGCCTTCGTCGACACCATCCTGGACACCACCCACGTAGCGTCAGAAGAGTCATTGGAGGTGACGCAGAGAAAGCTCGGCATGGCACGGAGAGCCCTACACGCTGGATTGCAGATGCCACCCTTACCTGCAGAGGTTAGGCTGAGCAATGAAAATACTTATTGCTGGCCGGCCTAACCCCCTAGAAAATTGACGCCCTCGAATTTGCGAAAGAAGCAGCACAGGCAGAACGGCAGGGGGAGGAAGCAGAACTGGAAATCGACATGAACCGATTCAGGGAGGATGTAGTCCCACAACCCCCCTCGCCGCAGTCTCAAGAGCCACCACAAGAGGACCCATCTACGGAAAGAAAAGCAGCCTCTAGGGAAAGACGCAAAAAGCTGGTAGAGGAAGCCAGGAAACAGCTAAGAGCCAAACCAGCCATGCTACTATCTACACCTCTCCCACCGTGCCCTAATGATCTTCCCGCAGGATTCCACGCAGAACTGGTGTTGTGGAAGATACAGGAACAAGGAAGGGATCCATTCACCTTTAGTTTCCTCCTACCCAATAGTCTGCGGAGGGTCCTGCCGCTCAAGGTGATGGACGAGGTAATCACGGTCAGTGGCCGGTTAGGGCAAAGATGGCTAGAAGAGCAAGAAAAGACCCTGACCTCTTGGGGCACAGAAGCGGCTGACTACTGGTGGCAGAATAAAGTTTTTGAAGTCCCACACACTGTACAGGGCTAAAAAAGCCAACCCCTGTGGAGGAGGCGAGTATGCAACATCAGCATGCTCGCCTGGATGGCGTTTTGTAACACCCTGCCATTCAAGCGGAACAACCCTACCTACATGGCATATCCTCGAAGGGTAGGGGTGGATTTTGATGCCACCCTCCACAGGCGGTACGACTTCCCTATTATTTATAACTCCACTGTAGTATCCTTCGAGCATGCCCTTCTCTTTACCGCCGAAAGCCTTGATGAGTCTATGACACACTTTCTTGCGGATTTCTCCTCATGTCCTGACCCCGCTTTTGTAACAACCTGTAATTATCTTAGGTTACTTAGGCTACTCCTTAAGTAGGACCCGACTCCACAAGAGTGCGGTCTACCTCCCCTATTCTTTGACCCTAACGCTATAGACAACTGTGCCATGGCTCATCTTATGATGAGGGCTAGTCTCCTTCCCTCTTTTTGCCTAGCCCTCCTAGAAGATATGAATGATAGCCAATTCACTAGGTGCAATCACCCTTTCCTCTCCACCACTTCTCTTCATGTCCGCATGAATCTAAAAGATTACATGCAAAGTCGCCAGTTTTTGAGCAAATCCATCCAACCTCCTTCCCCTCCTCATTCTGATGAAGACAATTAGGCTTAGTTATCATTTTAAAAAAAAGTGCACCACTGTCACTGCACCTAGGGTTTTCCCTAGCCCCCCTCCCCACTTCACACTTAGGGCACATCAAGGGCAGGACTTTTAGACCTGTCACCCTAAGACTTGCACTGCACCTCCAACGACACACGAACTGGGTCCTCAAGTGTGGGACATTACCAAGGGCTTGCCCAAGGTTAGACCCATCTCCCAGTTCCACTGCCACGGGCACCACGCGCTACACGGACAGGCAGACACACCCCTTAGGGAGGGCACAACTTTTCTTGCCGGTTATGTTCGAGTTTCGAGAACTGGCTACTCTGCTGAAGAGGATCACCCACGGCATCCTTTAATGACCAAAACTTTTCCATGTGCCGGTGTTCAGCCCTCTGCTCTGTCTCCTAATAGCCAAGAATAAGAAGAAAGACCCCATTACTAAAGCATTAAATGATGGTGTCAGGGACTTTTAAGAATATCAAAATTACACAAATAAAGCCCATAATGCTGAATAAATAGATGAGGATTTAAGCATTGGGATTGCTTACAGTACACATCAAGGTCAACATGACATACATGAAGTGCATGCAGGGAATGATTATCTTTTACTATCAAAAGAGTTAGGACATGTCAATGAAGGCCTTTCTAAGGATTTCAAGACTTTTAATGAAGGCTTAACACATATGAATCAAGGTTTGTTGCAAGGGATGGCACAAGTAAACAAAGGAGTCTCTAATTTGCAGCAAAACAACAAATCTTTATTCCAAGAACTCATCTCAGCCATAAAGGAAATTAGAAGCAAGCTACAAAGGGAACCTCAAACTATTGAAGACTCCCATGCAATTCACTTTGTTGGTAATCCTTCCCATCTAAGCAAAGAGAAGTCTTAGCTAGTTATGTATACTTTTGAAAGGGGAGAACCATCCAGAGTGAGGGGCAACCATCATCCTTCACAAATCCATGGCATACATACCCCAAGGCCTCAGTTTAGCAACCTAAAAGATATTCATAGACATGAAGGGGAACAAGACAACACTCGATGGGATTATGATTATCATGGATGTAACCCCTTCTACAAGACTTTTTATCATTATCCCTCAAATGTACAAAAAGAAAATATAGTCAACAATCAAGTTCATGAAGGTGGAAGGTATGATGAGCAAAGATTAGCCTATGACATCCCAAACCAAGAGCATGTTTCAAATGGTCAACCTTCATCTCATGGTTTTGGGCCACCTACTTTTAGTGAAAAGTCATAGAACAAAGATTCATGGAGGTAAAATTCTTATGGGTAGCCATCTTACAATAAAAAAGAATATAAGAAAAAGATCAATATCACTAATTTCAAAGGAGATAACACTTCACATTCAGAATGGGAGGAGTGGATTAATAAGCTTGAGTTGTACTTCGCCCTTTATCCTAGAAGTAAAAATTTCAAGATTTATTTCATGGCTCTTCATCTTGAAGGTTACGCCCATACTTGGTGGTGTTACATGCACAAGATTGGGAAAAACTTTGACAGTTGGGAGGAGTTCAAGCAAGCAATATTGATGTCTTTGTTTCTCCTTTGAAAAAAGAAATGTTCCAAAGATGGTATGCATGCGCTCAAAGAGGAATGTCCATTAGAGACTATTCCAATATCTATTTGAATTTCTCCATATATGTTGAAGGCATTTCAGATTTTGCTAAGTTGAATAAATACAATTTTGATCTTGACCTTGCACTATTATTAGAGGTAGGAGGTCAACAACAAAAAAACATCACATGAGGCCATACAATTGGCTAAAAGATACTCCTTGAAGTATAAGGGAGATGTAGGAAATTTTCAGCAGAGTATGGGCAATAATATTTTCAATCAACCTACAAAATATAGGCAAGTTTTCAGCCAATCAAGAGACTCTTTTAAGCAAGAAAATAGGGGTTATAACAGTCAAAATAGTTATGACAGCAAAGTGCCAACTTTTTCCACTATTTATGCCACTAAATAGGGTGGAAATTATGCATAGAAACAGGGGCAATCTTTCAAAAATATGGGTGAGACAAGAGGCACTTTTTCAAGAGCTGAAAATGCTCCTAAACTGTCCCAAAACATTTCTTATAGTAACTTCCTTCCTCACGATAAGCTTAGAGAAATGTATGCAAAAGGATTATGCTTCAAATGTGGGGAGAAGTGGTCACAATACCATAAGCTAAAGTGTAAAGATAAGAACTAAAAAATCAACATGGTGATCACTCAAGATGTGGAAGTTGAAGAAGAAGAAGATCAAGAGGAAAATTTACTGCATGTTGATGCATACCCAATGGTTGAAGAGATTCATGAAGAGGAGCATGCCACCAACAAAGAATTCTATGATCCTATGGATGGATTTCCATTTGATCCATGTGGCACTCATGATTCTCATACTTTCTTGTGTACCATCTCACATGATGCATGGACCGGTTGCAAAGGGGAAAATACACTTAGACTCAAAGGTTTTTAATGGCAAGGTTGCACATATTTTAGTGGATATGGGCAAGTAACACTCATAGCTTCGTCAACACCAAATCTTTGAACGCACTGAAGTTGCTACCCATTGATATGGATTCTTCCTTGTAGATACAAGTTGCCAATGGTGCATATGAGTCTTGTAAATAAGTGTGTCCATGTACTTTAATTGAGCTATCGCCCTCTTGCACAATAAAAGTAGACTTGATTACTTTGGATATGGGGCCTATTGACATTGTTTTGGGATGTAATTGACTGAAGACACTTGGCAAATTCACTTTAGACTTGGAGCAAATGCAAATGGGATTTAATGGACATCACATAGAATTGAAAGGCATAGACCACAAACAAATAGAACTCATCTCTATGAAGAAATTGCGAAAAGAAATCAATGTCAAGTCATGCATCTTCACTCTTTTGCTTGCAGAAGTAGATGAAGGGAAATCATCAAATCAACCATCTTCTTCTTCAAAGAAAAGGGATCCAAGATTGGAAGGCTATTGGAGGAATACAAGGATTTATTTCAGCCACCATCATCTTTACCTCCAAAGCAAGAGGTTGACCATCCTATTGATTTGTTGCCTACTAACACAAAGCCCATCAACAAGCCTCCCTATCGCTTGTCCACGTTTGAAAGGGAAGAAGTGGACCGACAAGTCAAAGAATTGCTGCAAATGGGTTTAATTCAGCAAATTCAATCACCATTTGCCTCTCCCGTACTCATAGTCAAGAAGAATGATAGATCATTTCGTATGGGTATTGATTATTGAGACTTAAATAAGTCAAAAATCAAGAATAGGTATCCTATTCCTCGAATTGATGATCTTTTGGATGAGCTTAAAGATGCAAAGGTCTTCATCAAAATAGATCTTGAATTGGATTATCATCAAAATTGAATGAAGGAAGGAGATGAATTCAAAATAGCTTTTAGGACTGAAAGAGGGTTATACCACTTCTTGGTTATGCCATTTGGACTTTCCAATGCACTCGCTACTTTTCAAGTCATTATGATTAAAATATTACAGCCCTTCTTGTTCAAAACAATCCTTGTTTTTTTAATGATATCCTAATCTATAGCAAATCCAAGGACGACCATTTGAAGCATATGAGCGAGGTCTTTGACATATTACGAAGACACACACCCTTTGCCAAGATGATGAAGTGTTTTTTCATGGAAGATGAAGTTGAATACTTAGGTCATGTTGTGGGAGAGAAAGACATTAGAATGGACCCCAATAAGGTAAAATGTGTTAAAGAATGGCCTACTCCTATGAATGCAACCTCTTTGAGAGGATTCCTTGGGTTATTATCCTTCTATAGGAGGTTCATTAAAAATTATGCTCATGTGGCAGCTCCATTGATGGATAGACTCAAAAAGAAAGTTTTCTTTTGGGACTCCATCGCGCTGATCAAAGTTTCAATGAGCTGAAATCTCTCTTACTTTCAGCACCTATCCTTGTATGCTCGGATTTCTCTAAGGATTTTATCATATGTGCAGATGCTAGTGGAAGAGGAATTGGGGCTGTTTTATATCAAGACCATGGATTCATAGCTTATGAGAGATGAAAGCTTGATGACAAGGACCCTCAATTATATGTTTATGAGCAAGAGATGTTAGCAATATTGTATGCTATCAAAAAGTGACATCATTACATCTATGGTAGTGACATTCAAGAAGACGATGTGACGGCGGATGCCTTATCAAGAATGTGGGCATATTCTATCTCTACCATTTCAACCGTGCATAAGGATTGGATCCATGACATTCAAGAAGAGTACTTTCTTGATGAGCAAGCATCAAAGATGATGAAGTAATTTCAGCAAGGCAAAGGAGAAGAGTATCCCAATTTCAAATGGCACAATGGTCTTTTATGGTATCATGGTAGAGTCTACTTGACACCACAATCTTCTTTCAATGACCGTATCTTGCATGAGATGCACTCTTCACCTTTTAGCGGGACACCATGGATTGTTCAAAACATTTGATAATATCCATAAAAGTTTCAATTGGAATGGCATTTAGAGGGATGTCAAGGATTATGTTATGCAATGTCTTCCATGTCAACAAAATAAAGATTCCTCTCTTCTACCCGGCGGTTTATTTCAGCCACTCCCTATTCCTCAAGGCAAATGGAGTGATATTATGATGGATTTTATTGTGGGATCACCTACAACAAAGCATAGGTAGAATAGCATTTATGTGGTGGTAGACCAGTTGACTAAATCAGCTCGTTTCATCCCTACCAAGGCTCAATTTACAGCAAATCAAGTGGTTGAACAATTGATGGAATGTATTTTTAAGCTTCATGGTATGCCATTGAAAATCGTATCTGATCGTGATAATAAGTTCATGGGAAGTTTTTGGAGGAGTTTGTTCACTTCTATGGGAATAATTTTGACTTCTAGCACGGCATATCATCCCCAAATGGATGGCCAAACGGAGCGTGTCAATAAGTGGTTGGAAGTCTAACTTCGACATTTTTACCATGACACTCAAGCTTTGTGGGATCATTGGCTACATCTTGCTGAATTTTGTTATAATAACACTCATTATATGAGCATTTGCATGCCACCATTTGAAGTACTTTATGGATACAAAGTGCAAATACCTTCAGCTCTCTTTCATGAAGACGTGAATCCACAAACCAAGGCTAAAGTTAAGAAAATGAAAGCTCTTTTACATCAATGTAAAGAAAACATTAGAAAGGCACAATATGTTATGAAGGCTTATGTTGATGAAAAGAGGAGGCCTTTGGAAGGAGATTGGTTATTTCTCAAAAAGCCTAAATCTAGGTATGCTTCTCTCAAAGGCGGTCATAATAAGTTGGCTCATCGTTACTATGGGCCTTATCAAATCCTCAAATGAGTTGGTGAGCTTGCATACAAGATTGATTTTCCTTCTTCAACAAGGATTCATTCTACATTCCATGTCTCCCAACTTAAGAAATATGTGGATCCAGTCATAAAGGTTTTAGAGGAGTTACCTCCCATAGATGAAGATGATGAAAAGATTATTGGAAAAAGAGAAAAGGTTTTAAGGAGCCATTCACTACTGGAATACCTTATTAAAGGGAAAGGTTTGCCCATGGAGGAGTCTATTTAGAAACCATCATCATACCTTGATTTTTTCCATGGCTTTTGTAGGAAACAGAGTAATATCTGAATAGGACAGCTTAATGTATTAAATTTTTGTAATCAAAATAATTGCTCTACGATAATTAAAATTGGATTTTTATGGCATGGATAGATACTAGGGATTGTCCTCTACCTTTCTATAGCTCATGCATGGTGATTGGACATTTCTTCTTCAAGTTATGGCCATTCTTGTGTAGCAGCCTGTTTTGGATAGTTTTTAGCAGTATACTCACATTTCATACTTGTACTTCATTTACATATGAGATCTTCTTCAACTTGAAGTTTCATTTCAGCATGGATTCACTACTTACAAAGCTATCCTCTTAATCCTTCCTTGTAAATTGTCCCAATTCCAGCTTTGATGACAAAGCTCTTTTAGGCCGGGATGGCTTGTAATAAAGCATAAATGCCTTAGTCTAAGGTTAAGTATAAAAGGAGAAGATGTAACATGTGAAGGATCTTTTTTGCCATTTTACAACATTACATGTTTGAGGTCTCAACCTCCCACCATCTAAGAGGGTGAATATGAATCCATCAATAGAACAAGGAATATAAAGGAATACAACATTTTTGAATGGAAATAAATCACATAGTATTCATCTTCAATGTCTTCGTGATTTTCTCTCTCAATCTCTCATATACAGATACACTATTTTGATAGAATTGACTATCTCTCACACACACACACTCTCTCTCAATAGCAAATCATCTCCTCACTAAAATACTCAATAATGACTCTCAATAATCCTTCTTAGATCATCGATGCCCCTCCCAAGAGGTATGTCTAATGCGAAGAGGCACCAGAGTCACTACAGTGTCTCTTCATAGCTCACTACTGCCTCTGTCACTTCAGTCTTGTCTTCAGTCTTCAGCAGCTGCTTCTTCCATTTGTTTTAGCTCTTTTGAACTTAGATTCATCCTTTCCAAAAGTTAGGAAACTTTTTCAAAGTCACACATACATTCTACAGAACACTTACAGAAGATCTACAGAACATAACAGAATAGAACATGAACAGAGCAGAGACAGAATAGAGACAGAGACAGAGGCTCTATAGAAGATTTACAGAGGGTTATAGAAGGTCATCAGAGAACATCAAATCCTCATAACTCATACAAAAACCATTCCAAACTATCAAAAACTATTCAATAAGCTTTCAAAAGATTTCAAACTCCATCGATCATCAATCCATGCTTCATACAGAAGAAAATCAGCACAAAACAAAGGCTATATAGAAGGTATAGAACCAATCAGAACCTCAACAGAACCTATCAGAACATCACGTAGCTTCATATTTCTACTAAAAATCATCATGAACTTCCAAAAAATAATCAATATTATCTGAAGCACTCTCAAACACTTCCATTAACAACCATATATCACTCTAAATCCATCAAAAATCAATCATTTAGACCTCAAAAACAATAAAAATCAATCAAAATTTCAGTCTTTTTCCACTCTCAACATATCCCCACACTTAGAAAGGAAGTGTCCTCGTGACCTAAGGAAAATAAGAATATAAGTTCACTAAAGAGCTCAATTTGATCTTCTTTAGTATCTTCAACAATCACTCCACCGCGACCCCAACTTATCACCTGTATATATCTCTAGAAAAGAATACTACTAAAGGAAAACTTCATTATTCATTAACACATCTGATAAAAAATAGAAATTCATGAAAAATCTGTAAAGGATATAAGAGGTTCTTCAACTTTCCATCGTAGGCTTTCCATCCACCATCACCATCAATAGTTGAAAAGAGAGCTCTCGAACAAATTATTCAACTAGCACGAACTCATCACATATAAATTATTACAAAACACACACAAACACAACCATTTGAATGGCACCTCCAAAAGATGTCTTATTAAGAAGCACAGAAGATACATCCAAGGGTATCAATGAAGATGATCCCTCTTGAAGGCTTGATGATTTCGAAAGTGATCCAGGGATAAAGGCTCATCTACAAAGGATTTTGGAGGATTCTAAAAGAATTGAAGGCATCACATCCATTCTAGCAAAACAAGGTATCTTCTAGGTAGACAAAGGGCATAAAAATATAGGACATCCAACTGTTGGGAATCAATGTTCACATTGACATTCATACAAAGCTTTGGAATGTCCTTTTGATCATTATGGAAATGCCTATGCATATATGCTAAGTACCAAGCAAAATGGGCTGTCAATCTCACTGAAGGATCTAGAGATTATGAATATTGTTGAGAAAAATGGAGATAATTTTTGTATGCTTGACTAGCAGTTGTCCAATCCCCTAGAATTAATGGCCAATTAATCTGTGGTCCCATGAGAGAATCAATTGAGCTCCATCCTCTTCTTCTCAGAATTTGCTGATCAAATCCTTCGTACCCACTAACCAACTGAGGGGGTTGAGCAATAGAAGTGGCACGAGATGGAAGTGGAATAAGTAAAAGATGATGAAGAGATGGGTAGGAAAAATCATAAAATGAGGAATAAGCTAAAGAAGGAGTGGCTGAAAATTTAAGCGAATCAGTTAGGAAAGGTGTCAATTAATAAGTAGGAAAAGTAGAAGGTATATGGATAGATAGAGAAGGACATGGCGGAGAAGGGGCAAAGACTCGATCTTCAATGAAAGAACAATAAGTAAATATTGGAATTTGAGGAAAAACTTGAGGTTGGAAAAGGAGAGGTAAGATAGCTGTTGAGTTGGATTTATAAAGGGAAAAATAAGCATCATAGCGATGGGCCATTTTGTTGATAGTACAATAAGCTAGGAATAGAGGGACCTAAAACAGATTGTCGATGGTAGGCATCAAAGAAGGATGAATCAAATGGATGGTTCTTGGAAAGATAAGCTAGGAGATCCACCCTCAGTTGGTTAGTACTCTGTATATAAGTAGAAGCTATATTTTGGCGTTGGTTCAGGACTACAGAATCAATCATTGAATGCCATAAAGCGACAGGGCAAGTAGCCACTTTAAAAGAATAGCACTGGAACATATCATCTATCCTCAACTCCAAATGGTTGACATATAAGGCAGCTTGTAAGACCACATCCCGCACATACCAAGCCAGATCTACATCATCTGAAATTAACAGATCACCTCGTAGATACATATAAGATGGCAACATGGTATCCGTCATCACAGAATCTTCAAAGACCATACGGACAATTTCTGTCAACAAATCAGAAGACCAAGCCCCACTTCAACCATCCTCTGGAAGAGGGAGATCCATCATTGAGAGCTTAATATAGAAGGCCAACTTCTGCAACTGATAGTGGACAAAAAAGGAATGGTCGGGAGGAACATACTCCTGAAATTGCTCAAATGTAGACCTTAATAAATCCATCCTGGACTACAATATTTCCACTTTATCTTGAAACAATGGACATAATATGGCCTGTCTTTGGAGAACTGCCAAGTCCTGCTGAGATATAGAAGGAATCATAGGAACACTGGGGCTTGGAGGAATGGACCGTGACTACGCTAGTTGGTCTTGCAACTGCTTAATCTGGGAAGCTTGGGATTTCAATGTGTGGTGAGTAGTTTGCAAAGCTAACAGTTTTGTATCTAAAAGAGTCTTAAACTCTTGAGCTTCTTTGGACATTTTCTCTCTCTCTTCCGAAACTCTAGTGACCTCTGACTGAGCCTCTACTAATACTGAATTTTCAAAGAAGATATTTCTTCTCTCTGGATCTCAATCATTTGTGTCTGCTGCTCCATCTCCTTAAACAGATTGGCAAGAGTGTCTTTAGCAGAGGCTAACTCTGTGGTTGCCTTATGCATCTGGTCTATGGATTGCATCAATTCTTTATAGAAAGAAGCATATAACTGTTGAACACAAGTGGTCACTGAGAGTTCAATAGAACTCTGGATGTCGTTACAAAGGAAAGGAATGGTATCCCCTGACACTAAATATTTCAGCAAAGGAACTGATATTTCCAAAGAACCATTTTGATGTGCCCTGAATAAGTTGTTGTATGTGAGGTAGGCAGGGAGGTCACTTTCAGAGGTAGCATGAATGGTTACTGAAGGAATGACTGGTGGAACTTTCTCTGCTATACGCTTCAAGTGCTTCCGCTAAATGACCAATGGAGGAGGGGAATCAAGATCCTCTATGTCAATGGGTTCTGAATCCTCTGAAGGTGGAGGGGGAGGAACTTGATCAAATGGAGGAGGGGGTAGCACACCCTTCTTAAGGCCTGAATATGTCAAGAAAGAAGATAAGTATAAACCATAGGTTACATTGGTAACATTCCCTCTAGTCACTTTGACAAAATGTTGGTCCATCTTCGTAAGAAGGTAAGTACTCCAATCAATGGCAACCCCTTTTAATACCATCCTGGAAGTTGTGAAGAGCTCCTTGGACAAATAGTGAGATGGTGTTTTGGCAGGCATAAACCTATCTTGGAGAAATTGGCAGACTAGCTTCCAGAAGGATCAGTGATCATTGAAAAGGACACTCCTGAAGTGTTAATCACCTTCTTGACATCGAGGATCTCTTTGGTCTACTTCTGTAACAACTTGAGAATCTCTCATTTGAGAATAACTATCTGGCTGTAACAAAGGGTTCTCCTTTGTTATGTAGGGAAGAGACAAAGCCTTCCCTAACCCTCTAGGTGTCAAAACCATGGAAGTACCACAAACCAAGCCCAATTTCTTACTGCATGATGCAAGAAACTCATCAAATAGGGATGGATCGTCTGGAATCAAAGGGAGTGAAGCAGCCACGAAAGTTGCAAGACCAACTTTCGTGATAGGCTCAAAAGTTAGTAGAGAAGAATAATCCCTATTGATCAATGGGACATACTGAACATGAGGAGGAGCTTTAGGCGCCATTCAGATGGAATATCCACACACCACAAACACAGACAATCACAGAGAATGCCTGCAAAACAACAAAATAGCTATAAAAAAGAAATCGATCAAAATAAGCACACACAAACGTAACTAACCAATTGACCACCCCAAACAACCCACATCTTAGAAAAAATTCGGCATGACCCCTACACATATGCAACCGAAAGCTTCATGCTATACAACAAGCAGGCACCTAAGACCCCGTATCAGGCAAAAAAGAAAACTACAGACTGCACCCGTAATTGTATCACACAATCAAACCATAATACCTCAAAAACCTAATCAGGACATAACTAGAACTTGGATAAACAATATCAGCTTAAAGGACTATACGTGCCCATCCCACGAAGCGTATTTATTGAGAAGGGAAAAAAGTACAGTGAGGGGAATGATTTTAGTGAAGGGTTCATTTTAATAAATTATTAACAATGGTTAAAATTTTATTAGGTTGTAAACCTTAATAAGAAAACGATGGTTCATTTTTAAATTGTTAGTTACAATTTATTAATGTGAAATTGTGCTTTTAACAAAACCCGGACTGCGATCCCCAGACTCAGGTCTCTAAATGCATATTCATTGATTGAAAATTTAATGTGTCTAAAGCGCTCTTCTTTTTTAGCGAGTGCATTTTTGTGACGACTGGTTCGTTTTATTTAAAAATTAAAGTGCCTCTGAAGCGTGGAAAAGTGGGTGAACAAAGTTCATTTTAACAATTAATTGTAGTTAAGGGATGACCAAAATAAATAAAGCAGGTAGAGTATGTATGCAAGAGACTGAGGGCACACTGAGTAGTCCCAAATGCAAGGAATCCAATCAAAAAAGCAAAAACCATTGACTAGAAAAAATAAAGCACCTTGGTTTTTTAAAAAAATAAATATCAAAGCAATAATAGGGGGATCACATTTAGTTTAGGTAACGTTCATTAGTGTTTGGGTGAAATTATTATTAGTATTTTTTATTGTAATTTAGATGTGTTTTGATTTTGTATTTTGTGTTGTTGTTGTTGTTTTTTTGTATATTTTTTTATTTTAAAATATTTGATTTATTAGAGTATCAATCAAACCTAATTGGAAATAAAATCATTAGGTTTCAACAATGGATTTATAATTAATTTTTAAAAAACATTATTTTGTAATTTGACAGCTTATTTTTGGAATTTAAAATAAATTTTTTATAAATTTAGATTAAAAAGTTTATCATTTGGGTCCAAAAATAATAGGATGATCATGTGCCAATGTATTTTCAGCTTAGAAAATATTCCAAAAGCAGTCAAATGCATTGATGGAATTTTTTGTGATTTTTTTGAATTTAATTCTGATTTTTAAGGATTTTAATGAATTTTTCTCAATTTTTAGTGAATTTTAAAATACATTTAAATATATATTTTTTGCAATTAATTCTTTATATTATAATAAGCAAGATCAACCAAAAATTTACCCAATTTAGTAAGGAAATTTTTAGTATTTTTTTAAATTAAATTTTTATAAACTTTTTAAATATTTTAAAGTGTGGTTAGGTATTTTTAAAGTATTTTTCTCGGGTTTGTGAAAAATAAAAAAAGATACCCGGGCTGTGTGTGAACAGCTGTGTGTGCTCAGGGATGGCACGCACCACCGCACGGATAAGACCAAACACGTGTCCTCGCGCGTGAACACCCGCTGGCCACTCCCGTACGCACAAGCACACATGGACGCCCGCGCTGCGTGGGGAGGGTGGGGGTAGAGTGGGGTAGGGGTAGGAAAGGGGGCTAGAAGGGGGGAAACTGGGGTTAGGTTAGTGAGCTAAGTAGGTAGGTTAGCTAAGGATAGTTAGGTAAGTTAATTAGGTGAGTTAAGTGAATTAGGATAAGTAAGTGAATTAAGTTAGTTAGGTTAATTAGGTTAATTAAGTTAGTTAGGTTAATTAGGTTAATTAAGTTAGTTAGGTTAATTGAGTTAATTAAGTTAGTTAGGTTAATTAAGTTAGTTAAGTGAAGTAAGTTAACTAAATTAATTAGGTTAGTTAAGTAGGGGAGGTTAGTTAACTAACTTGAGAATGGTTAGGGGAAGGAAGGAAGGGGAAGGAAGAGAACGAGGAGGCTACGAGCGGCGGAGGAGGAGGAAGGGAGGAGGAGAGGTCAGCGGGCGTGGTGGCAGGAGGAGGAGAGAAGGAGAGTGGCGGGCATGACGGCGGGAGGAGGAGAGGTCGATGGGCGTGGCGGCAGGAGGAGGAGACGTGGAGAGGAGGCGAAGGGGGGATTCGGAGAGGGTGGGGGCCTTGGTGAGGGGGAGGTACGCAGACGCATTAACTTGGGCGTTGCAAAGCCGCTTGGGCATCCCCACAAGGTCGTTGCTCCACAAGGCGCCGATGGCAACGGTGTAGGTGGCAGTGCAATTGTAGTCGATGGAAGAGGGAGAAGACAGAGGCGCTGGAGGCGATGGAAGAGGAGATGACGATGAAGGAGAAGGGGAGGATGGAGAGGAGCAAAGGGGTGGCCACGGAGGAGAAGGGGAGGAGATGATGAGGCGCAATGGAGGAAAGGAGAAGGGGAGGACGATGCCGAACAGGTAAGGTGATTGTGTTTTTTTTGTTTTTTTTTTTTATTTTGTTGTTTTTTACATTTTTAATTTTTGTTTTGGTGGTGGTTGTTTTTTTTTGTTGATGTGTTGTTGTCTGTTTTGGTTTGTCCCTTTTTTTGTTCTCGCTTTTTTGTTTCGTCTTTTTTTCTCGTATTTTTTTAATGGTTGTTGTTTTGTTGTTTTTTCTTTATTATTATTATTATTTTATTTTTGTTTGTTTATTTTTGTTGTGTTGCTTTTTTGTTTTGTTTTTGTGTGTTTTTTTAAAAAAACTTTGTTGTTTTGTGTGTTTTTTGTTTGGCTTTTTTTGCCGTTTTTTTTCTTGGTTTTGTTGTTTGTTTGTTTTTTTTTTTGTGTGTTTTGTTTGGCGCAATCCATTAAAAAGTGAGCGCACCCCCGTCCCGCGCACATGCACGGGGCAGGAGTAAAAAAATTTGCATCGATGGGATCAAATGTGGCAGAAACGGCGACACGCGAGGCACAGAGGCCACGGGAACGTCCCGAGGCGCTTAAAACCAAAAACATGCGCGTTCACGCACGACACGAAAGATGTGGTCACATGTCAAGAGGAAGAAAAATTAATAAAACCCAAACCATACACCCGATCGAAAAACCGTAAAAAGAAAAATTGTGCCAGGAGACGAGGGGAAGATGATAGAAAAATGCGACACGGGTTCCGGGGGAAAATCAGGGTGTTCACATGGAAAAAATACAAAAAATGACTCCAAAAATACATACGATGACTAATATGGAAAAATCCGCCAAATAATGTGTCCGACAAACTTATCACGTCAATACACAGTTTCGACTAAGAGAGGACACATTCACATGGAAAAAAACCCAAAAATCGTACTCGAAAAGGGATTTGGAAATTAATATGGAATGATCCGTGCACTGGAATAGAGGACAGAAAAAATGAAAAATGTCCAGAGGAAGGGAATGCACATGAGTGTCATGTCAAAATGCATTACTGGTGGAGTGAGGAGGGTTTCACATGAAAAAAACACACCCGAAAACACATGGAAAAATTAATAACTAAAAATCCAATAGTCGGAAG
The DNA here is from genome assembly GCF_053477565.2 of Lygodium microphyllum. NCBI lineage: Eukaryota > Viridiplantae > Streptophyta > Polypodiopsida > Schizaeales > Lygodiaceae > Lygodium > Lygodium microphyllum. The sequence goes on along the minus strand of NC_141146.1, from coordinate 2,454,319 downwards.
AGGGGGGAGGAAAAATGAAAAAGTGGGGGAAAGGTTGGTGGGACACGGCTGTCAAATTAAACGGGACGTCCGGTGCAAACAGGGCATGTGCACATGGGAAAAATATGGAAATTACGCATGAAAAGGTCCCGAAAACCCGCAAAAATTAATAGCGGACCAACTGTGCAATAGAAGGACATGGAGTAAAAACAAAAAATATCAAGGGGAAGGGGGTTGTCAGGGCGGGCATGTTGAATCACAGTTCCGAAGCAATAAAGACGCGTTTACATGGAAAACCATCCAATTTATGGAGAATGCTTCAAAAATGAATAACACAAGAATCATTGGTCGGAACAGGGGTTGGTAAAAAGGAAAAATGGGCAGTTCAAAGGGACGAACAAGGCTGTAAGGTTAGATGTGAATTCTAGTGAACGTAGGATGCATTCACATGCAAAATGGTAAAACAAGGGATAAAGGAAAAGAGGAAAGGAACGGCCCCAAATGGTGGGGTAAAGTGAGATGGGTGGGGGGGAAGGGACCCATGAGGGTAGAAAGAGGTCATGGCAGTCGTGCATGATCAACTTGAGGCATATGCAGGGGGTATGCACATCAGACGCGTAGGGACGTGTCCCCACACTTAAAACCTTAACGGACATAGTAGATTGATCGACACAGCCACAGACTTGTCAACCGACTAGACGCTGGCATCCCCACACTGTAGACATCACCTACACTTGCAAACAGAAAAATAGGGTTAGGAACACTTGGCCCGTTTCGCGTATGGTTGAAGGAACCGTCACTACTACAGAAGGGTTGGAGTCGGCTACAGTAGAGATACCACGGCTCGCTCCAGCGTTCAGCCAGCATGGCAAGGACCATGCAGCAACACCCAGGGAGGTAGCTGGTTGATGAAGCCCATCGGGGGAGGTGTCGTTGATGAAGGATAGTCACTCAACTCACTGGCACTCAGATGGGATGAGAAAACACTCACTTGCCCCATAACTTACATCACTCAAGGTAATATTAATGGGAACCCAAATCTCACACCTGGTTTAGGAATTGACAAGGGGGTGGTACACAGGGAGTATGCCAGGGTGTACAATTGATGGTGCATCAGTGCATCCCCATCTGACATAGGTGCAAGCAGGATGCCAAGGAGCCTTGTAGTGCATTGTACAGAACAGAGTGACGTGTCTTGTGCAGAGGGCAAAGACCCATCCCGTGGGTGCATAGGGAAACAAAAACATATCTCACTCCAATGGTCGTAACGTCTCTCAATCCTCACCTCTCAATACTTGATTGAAGAACCATCCATCACACTCAGCCCACCCTCTATCTCACACTCTATAGAAAGATACAGAGGGTAGCCCATTCTTGAAAACCATTAATGTAATCCTCACTGTCACTTGTGCAGAGGTTGTATGCCTTGTACGCATTTGATGGTGCAAGTGCATCCCGCCCTATGACGACATGCAGTGCAAGAAGGAAGGCCAGGGAGCCTTATGGTGCAGTGCATAGGAACAGACCGTGCATTGTGCATTGAAAGGCCCATCCCATGCGTACAACACTCCATTCACACATCTCACCTCTCATTTGATTTGAAGGAAAAAACTGGTCACTCACCCCACCCTCTGTCTCACGCTCTATGGAAAGATACTGAGGGCAGCCCATACTCACGTCCCCATCCTGTTAGGATGAAAGCTCACATCACTCAAGGGGTTGGTGATGAAGATCATGTCGACTGTTGTTGTCATCAGGATATTGAAGACGAGGCGTACCCAGGGAGACAGCCAACAAGTCTCGTACTTCAATGATTTGTAAGAAAGATCATCTGTTAAGAAGGACAGACGGACTGATATTGCAGAGACAGCGCACCAAGGGAGATGGCTTCAAATTACTTGTTGAAAAGGTGCGGCTAGTGAGTTAGCTATCCTGAACTACGGGGCAGTACCACCTTTTCCACAATCAGCTTCCCGCCCAAGGATGTTTCCACCTTTTCCAGGAACAAGGCCTGTTACGGCAGGGAATTTCTTCCTTTTCTCCCATAATAGTTTTGCTTGTTTTTTTTTCTTTCTTTCTTTTTCTTTTTCCCTTTTTTTTTCCCGTTAAGAAAGAGAATGGTAGAAATACATGTGTCAAGACCAACCTCGCCACCGTTGTTGGATCAGATGAGAAGAGAACAAGGTCGGATTGAGAGATATCTGTGAGGGGCTAACAGAACGAGACTGTTGCCAGGTGGCACCTATGCAAAGGGATGAGCAGCTTAAATGGTTCTCCTTTATGTGTACATTGGCGGGATGAGCGCCTTAAATGTTTCTCTATCAATACGGGGCACATTCCTAAGAATTGTCTTAGGCGGAAGGTTGATGGGGACACCTATCCTTTCTGGGCGTCGATGCAAGTGTGAATGTGGGTGGTACCATTTTATCCACACAACTATTAACGTCTTCGTGAATTAATTATTGTATGGAATTCCAAATTAATTGATTTATGTGGCTAGCTACAATTATTCAGTTGATTATCATTCTAACATGATTTTTTGAATTTTTGGTAGCTGATGTGTAGAGCAAGGGGAATTGGAAAGGCACGCCATGCGCAAGCATTCTAAAGATTATTTCCTAAAGAATTTATTTGGAAATTATTGGATTATTGTATTAGATGCACAACTATTTCTTATAAAGCATGCGCATAGCCTCTATGTAAATATTTATTAGCAAATTAGATTTTTCGAAGATATGTTCAATAAAATATTAATGGTTCTAGAGAGTTGTGGGATGCACAATTGCTAGCATCCATTAATTCAGATTACTCTATCTCTTTTCCAGTTTACTCAAATTCTTTATGCAAAGAGTGATTGTAAAGGGCCTAAATCTTGGGCAAAGAAGATTTCATAATAATATTATAAATACGGCATGAAGGGAGCTGCCCACTTCATGTCGAGGGGAGATTGAACCCAATCTTGAGTCGCTTCATCTTACTTTACCTTCTCTTTTAGTCTATTTTCAATTTCTCATGAGTCGTATGCAATTTTATGAGTAAAAGAGAGAAAGACGGAGCTTCTTCCATTCGCTACGCGCAAACCACGCATCCGTTGCTCGCAATAGAGACCGCCTCATGAGGAGAATCATAAGGGCTATTAGAAGCATGAAGAGAAGGATGTTGCAATGTCCAAAAGGGAGAGGGTAGGTCGACTGTGATTGTCAAGATCCCCGGGGAGGGAAGTACTTCTTTAGACAATAGCCATTGATCAGGAAAGGATCATCAGAGGCATCAATGGTTTGCACATGAACAGAGCCATTAGAATTGACAGCAAGTACATTGTATAGGCCCATCCACTGTTGTTGAAGCTTGCCAGGAAACTTGCCAAATCTTGAATCATAGGCTAGGACAAGATCACCTTCTTTGAACTCCTTGTGCTTGATAAAACTGTCATGATAGGCCTTGCGTCGCACTTGAGTGGTTTCCATACACTGTAGGGCCATCGCCGTATCTCATCCAAGCATTCCAAGTGTAGGAGGCGGCATTGCAATGACTCATCATCTCCCAAGCGTTCTTTAACTACCACTCGCAAAGAGGGCAATTCCAGTTCAACAGGGAAGACGGCTTCTGTACCATACACTAGCTGGAAAGGGGTCTGTCCTATAGTTGCCTTATGGGAGGTTCTGTATGCCCAGAGGGCCTCTGTAAGTCGATCGTCCCAGTCGCGATGATGTGCGGCAATCGTTCTTGTCAGGATCGAGCAGAGGATGCGATTAGTGACTTCAACTTGGCCGTTGGCTCTAGGGTAATAGGGAGTGGACTTGTGATGGTGGATCTTATACAGCTCCGTCAGCTCCTCCATGATTTTGTTAAGGAAATGAGTACCTCTGTCACTTACAAGCTCGAGGGGACTGCCAAAACGGGTGATAATATTCTCGTACATGAACACGACTATGTTGTTACCGTCGTCCCGCTTCAGAGCTTTAGCTTCACACCACTTTGTGACATAATCCGTACATACTAAGATGTATCTATTCTGTTTCTGTCTGGTGGGTGGATCAATGGGACCCACAAAATCAATCCCCCACTTCTCGAACGGCTTTAGGGGAAGAATGGGTTGCAGTGGCATGGCACTTGTTTTGGTGGGTTTCCCCATTCACTAACAAGCATCACATCTCTTACAATTGTCATATGCATCCTTGTGGAGGGTCGGCCACCAATATCCTGCTAACAGAGCCTTCTTGGCTGTCACTTCTCCTGCAAAGTGTCCACCACATGGTTCGTCATGGTATGCTTTCAATACTATGCCAATTTCATCCCCTGCAACACATCTTCGCAGCACTTCATCTCTGCCTCTCTTATATAGTGCATCGCCTAGCAAAGTGTAGGGGGCTGATTCTAACAGAAGCTTCTTCTTCTCACGGCTTGAGATGCCAGGAGGATACTATTGAGTTTCTAGGAGGTTGGCTATGGTTGCATACTAGGGAGTAACAATTTCAACTAGAAACAAGGAAGCATCAGTAAGGTCTGGATCATCTTGTTCCTCTTCGGCAGGTTGAGGGATCCGTGATAGATGATTGGCTAGGACATGGGAATGGCTCGGCTTAGTGACCACTTCAAAATCAAACTCCTAGAATAGGAGGAACCATCTCATTAGTCGTCCTTTGCTTTGTTCATCAGGAAGGAGAGGGCTTCATGATCCACGTAGAACTTGAAATGCGTTGACAATAAATAGTGTCGAAATTTCTCCAAGTAAACACCGTTGCCAAGCACTCAAGCTATGTCACTGCATAGTTCTGTTCCCTATCAGTGACCTTCCAGCTTGCATAATATATTGGTTGATCTAATTTAGAGGGGCCCTTTTGACATAGGACAGCACCTAGCCCTTCAACTGATGCATCTGTGTACACATGAAACTCCTTCATCCAATCAGGAGGCTATAAGATAGGTGCTTGGAGAAAGCACTGTTCTAGGGTGTTAAAGGCTTCTTCACAATCATTAGTCCAAAGGAAATCCACATCTTTCCTTAGGAGCTTGTGCAGAGGGGATGCCTTGGTTGCAAAATGTGCAATAAATCTTCTGTAGTAGCCCACATGGCCAAGAAATCCTCTCAATTGCTTGAGGTTTGTTGGTGCTGTCAAGGCAACAATCTTCTCAATCTTCACAAGGTCCCTTGTGTAGAGACAATATGGCCCAAAAGAACTCCTGAGGAGATGCCAAAGACACATTTTTCAGGGTTGAGAGAAATCCATACTCTCGGCATCTGTCAAAACATTGCTCTAGGTGTCCCCAATGCTCACAGATTAAGCTATAGACACAAAAGTCATCAAGATACACCTCAATGAAATCATGCAAATGGTTCTGGAAGGCAGCCATCATTACTCGTTGGAAGGTGGCAAGAGCATTACAGAGCCCAAATGGCATCACTCTATAGGCATAGGTCCCCCATTCTATGGTGAAGGTTGTTTTGGATTGGTCCTCTTCTGCAATTTGGACTCGGTTATATCTGCTAAATCCATCCAAGAGGGAATAGAGCTCATGACCTGCCACTGTGTCCAACAATTGGTCTGTAAAAGGGATAGGGAAATGATCCTTCTTCGTCTTCGAATTGAGCTTTCGAAAGTCCACGTATATTCGAAGTTTCACGTTCTTCTTGGGTACTACTACAATGGGCGAAACCCATTCACTGTTAGCCACGGGATAAATGAACTCGGCTTCAAGAAGCTTCAATAATTTAGCCTTCACCAGAGCAGAATAATTAGGATTCATACGCCTTTGTCTTTGCCTTACAGGTTTGGCATCAGGCTCTAGGTCAATGTGATGTTGGCATATTGAGGGATCAATCTCCTTTAGATCTTTATATGACCAAGAAAACACGTCTAAATTCTCCTTTAATAGATCTCGTAGGACCACTAGTTCTTCTTCTGGAAGATTGAGACCCACTTTCAGGTGACGTTTAGTACCGTCAATATCCAAGAATGTTACTTGTCTTTCACCTTCCACTTCGCGGATGAATGTCCCACGGATTGCTTCTGGATAGAGGTCTGACTCTTTCAAGGGAGTAGTGCCATCATCTGATATTCCACTAGAACTAGTGTCCTCCTTCTGAATAGATGACTCATTTGTCTATTGAGATTGCTAGAAGGGTATCAAGGCTTTGTTTGCTTCTGTGTGAGTGGTGATTTCTTCTGGACTTAGGGATTCATCTTCAGAGGATGCATCTAGGAATGTTACATAGCACGGACCTTCTAGAATCCGTGGCTTTGATGGCTCTGGCTTCTGTTGATGACAAGGAGCATCATCATCATCTTTTCTCCAGAATTAAGGGTCAGGGCGACAAGAGCCACTTGTGAACTTAATTTTTATGCTTTTAATCCATTGCTTATGCAGATTTTGCATACTTTGTGGTCCATTGGCCAACCCAAATGGAACCATGGTCATTCCATCCAACACTCTGAGATCTTCGACCTTGGAGGTCTCCGTAGGGACATTGACAAGATCATCCACCACTATCAGAGGATCTTCTTCAACTACACTTTCATATCCTGCTTCGTTTTCTTCCTCATCATGTCCATCCTCTTCCTCTAGAGGCTTTGTCTCTGCTTCTGTAGTAGAGGCTCTGTAGGAGAAAACAGATCTTCTCCCTCTGCGTCTGCTTCTGCTTCTGCTTCTGTCTCTGGCTCTGTCTCTATTACTGTCTCTGTGAGTGACATGTAACAGGGAGAATAGTACATCCATGCTTCTATTTCACTGTCAAAGGTGATTTCAAAAGTCAATTCTAGTTGAGGCAGGAGGTATTCTCCCATGGACAAGGACTTTGCTTCCCTTGGTAGTTGGCTTACAGTGCCCACTGTTAGGGACTCTGCCTCTGTTTTCTTGGGAAAGATCTATTTAACAGCCTCTTCCTCTCCTGATGTACCATCTGTTATCTCGTTGGAGGAGTCAGTTATGACTTCGATGGATGTGGATCCATTGCCTTTTTGTGATCCATACAACTTCAACACCACTTTGTTTGGTCCTCTGCCTAGGATTAGGGTTCCTTTGAACCAGTCTGTCCTGGCCTTCGCTTCAAAAAGCCAAGGTCTTCCCAACAACAGAGGATATGAGGTTCCATAAGAATTTGGTTTGACCACTAAATATGTCAGCCAATAGTCTCTTCCTGCAAGGGTTATTTTTACTTATGGAAGGATGCCCAATGGTTTAATTCTGCTTTGGTCTGCCAATCTGATAAGCCACTGTGTAGATTGAATTCCTTTGCAACCCTAAGTCCTTCATTGTCACATCCGTCATTATGTTTACTGATGAGCCTCCATCAATCAATGCATTTGAAATAAAGCATCCTTCTATCCATACAATAATCTCTGGGTTCCAGGATCTAGGAAGGCGTTAGCCACATCTACGTCCTTCACAGGTTTTGCGGCTCTGTTGGACTTTATTGTTGTTGGGGGAGCAATCCTTAGTCCACGTCTTCTTGTCAAGATGCTTTTGAATTTCTTTTGGTAGCTGGGAGACAGCATCAGCAACTGTCGGAATGTTAAGTTAGGTTTAAAAGTGTTTAGGTCTTTTACCAAGTCATAATCTTTGATAGGATTCACAGGCTTCTCCAGCCTGCTCGGGAATGGGGCTACACCCATTTTCATCTTTCCTTTTTCTTCTAGCAATGGAAGCATCGGCACTTCCTCTGTTTTTGGAGGTGCTTCTGTATCGTCTATCTCCTGGACCTCTGGTTCTGTTTCTGGGACTGTCTTTGTGACTCTCTGTGGCACTACAGTGCTTTGTACTGCACTGTTCTGTCCTGTACTGCTCTGTCCCTCTGTTGGCAGGTTGAACTTCACAGTCTTAGCAGAAGAGTTATTTTCCTTCTGAACAACTGGTTCCTTCTTCTTGGCGTGCGTGATAGCGGCAACTTCCAACTCTACCAAATTGGAGGCAGGCTCTTGTACCTTCTGTTGGCTATCAGTGCCATTGGCCTTTATAGGGGCTGGACTTGGACAGCCCTTTGCAGTGTGGCCTTCTCCTTTGCATCGGCTGCATAAGGGCTTGTAATCCACAGATCGTCTAGGGTTTGGACAATTCAAGGATATATGACCCTTTTCTCCACACCTATAACATTCCATCTCTGATCTTTGACCACCGCCAGACTGTCATCCTCTGTAACTTTGAGAGGGAAACCTCCTTGGACCGAAATTAGGACCAAATTCCCTAGGCTTTGGTCCAATATCCTGTGTTTTCATTTTGGATTCTAGCAAGTTGAATCTTACATTTTTATCCTTTTGTCTTTGTTCGTGCATCTCTTTCAGAGAGCAAATATCCTCTATATGATTCTTCCTCAAACAGTAGGAACAGAAGGCTCTAGGAATGGTTGTTTTTTGGGTACATTCAGTGGCTAAATGTCCCGCTTGATGACACTTTCCGCACCATGTATTAGAGCGCATCACATCACTCCCAGCTCCTGTAGGGGTGGATATATTGGTGGTATTCACCTTTAGCATCTATAGCTACTCTGTAATCAAATCCATAAGCTCTTTCTTGATACTTGCAACTGAGTTGGATAAGTAGTCCTTCAGATTTTCACCTCTTGAAGTGCTTGTAGTAGGATTTTGGGAAGCTTCTGTAATTACTGCATACACTGGTTAGGTTGATCCAGAAGTTCCTCTATTCTGGCTCTAATTCAGACCTCCTGCTGAGACTTGGGATTGTCGATTCCAGTTGGTATGGTTCCACTGTTGTTGAGTCACCATTGGAGGAACTATTTGAGGCCACTGTTGTTGTGGTTGAACCATCATTTGAGGCACTATCGTCTAAGGCGACCACAGTGGATTAGGTGCATTATACTGTGGCACTATTTGCATTTGGGGATAGGGGTAGGAAACTATCCCTGGGATTGCATTTGGTGGGTACACCATTCTTGGTATGGAAGGAGGTAAGACTCCTCTTCCTGGAGTCATTGACAACCTTGCTTCAACTTCATCATACAATCTTGTACCTTTCACTGCAGCTTGCAGATTGGCTAGTCTTCTCAATTCCATGAACTTGCGAACTTCTGGTTGTAGGCCTCTAAGAAACACTCCTTTCTAGATGCCTTCATCCAAATGATGGTTAGTCCATCTCTTCATGATGGATTCCATTCGCGAGACATAAGCTTCTACTCTTTCTCCAGAGGACTAACTTAGGTTCATGAACTCCTCTCGCATCCGCTCTTCAAAACCTTCATGCCTCAATTTAGTGAGGAAGGCCAACTTCAGGTTGTCCCATGTGCCAAAATTTTCAGCTGCTTATCTCTCATACCACTGAAACTCCGTGCCCTTGAAAGTGGCATGGAATATCACTAACCAATGCTCAAGGGTTCTAGCATTGTTAGCCACACATGCTACCATAAATTCTGCTACATGAAGATTAGGGTCTTCATTGTACTCTCCCTTAAAAATTGGCAATGAGACTACATTTGTTGGCCTATCAAAAATATTTCCAGGACGAATCTGACTAGGAAGGGGACCTTGAGTCACCATGGGGACTTTTGTAAAGAGTGCTTTAGGGTGTCAAAGGAAGCTTCTGCTTGCGAGCTCGTTCTCAGCTTTGATTCTTGTCTTCTCTCTTCTCATGTACATTTGGACTCGTTCTAATGCTTGCCTCTTGATTGCGTCATTCATCAGGGGGCTGTCTCCAACCAGTTGTTCAGTACTCAACAGAATAGAATTAGAGAGGGGCTTCAGTCTGTGGGGGATTCTCTGGCCAACATCTCCTCTACTTCCTTCTTTTCAACATCTCTGAATTCGGCTTTCAAACAACTATAGAGGGGGAGATATTCCATTCTAAAAGTATCAAAACTCATTCTTCTTAGGATCATTGTTGTGCCATTATAATAATGCCAGCTTCTAATTGTTTCAACAGTGTATGTTGTGAAAAAACACTCTGTCTACCAACTTCCAGTGGGTTGCTAATTGGACAAACAGAAGATTGTCAATGCACCAAGCATCCCACATATCTTGTTGTTGAGCATCCATGAACAAATTCCAACTCTTTTCCTTCTTATTTTCGTGAACCTCCACAAACCACGACTCCTGAAGCTTCTTAACAATCTCCCACTTGATGATGTCTGGAAACTTCTCAATGAATACCAAATCTTCCATGGATAGTCATTCTCTCTACTTCTGCTCTTCAGTTTGTTCCCAAACAATTTTCCACTAAGATGCAAGTTTTTGTTGCTTTAATATAGTCCACCACATAGAGCATGCATCATGATGGTAATATGTTTCCACCATTGTGGAATGAACTTCTTGTGGAAAGTGGATTTGGCAATAAGAATCTCCAACTCTGCAGTGGAAGAAGGAACTTTGCAAACATCCATTGAATTCTTTTCTTCTTGGCAATGTCTTTTCTCTCATTTTCAGCCTCTTCTGATGCTTGTTGATGGCAAGTTTCCCCGGCTGCGCACCAAAAACATGGAGCCCCAAGAGGAACACCAAGGAAAAGGGGATTCTACTGCAAGAAAATCTATCTTGTAACATCAACAAGCTTTTATTTCATTCTTTTGATGATTAAAACAAAGAAAACAACAAATCTTCATGCAGCATCATAGTAGATATCTCCCACGAATTTGATAGAATCAACAATAATCTTCAACATATTCATAGAATCCATCAATAGAACAAGGAACATAAAGGAATACAACATTTTTGAATGGAAATCAATCACATAGTATTCATATTCAATGTCTTCATAGTTTTCTCTCTCAATCTCTCATATACAGATACACTGTTTTGATAGAATTGACTATCTCTGACTCTCTCTCTCTCTCTCTCTCTCTCTCTCTCTCTCTCTCTCTCTCTAAATAGTACATCATCTCCTCACTACAATACTCAATAATGACTCTCAGTAATCCTTCTTAGGTCGTGGATGCACCTCCCAAGAGGTATGTCTAATGCGAAGAGACACCAGAGCCACTACAGTGTCTCTTCATAGCTCACTACTGCCTTTGTCACTTCAGTCTTCAGCAGCTACTTCTTCCATTTGTTTTAGCTCTTTTTAACTTAGATTCATCCTTTCCAAAAGTTAGAAAACTTTCCCAAAGTCACACATACATTCTACAGAACACTTACAGAAGATCTACAGAACAGAATAGGAACAGAGCAGAGACAGAGGCTCTATAGAAGATTTACAGAGGGTTACAGAAGGTCATCAGAGAACATCAAATCCTCATAACTCATACTAAAACCATTCCAAACTATCAAAAACTATTCAATAAGCTTTTAAAAGATTTCAAACTCCATCAATCATCGATCCATGCTTCATACAGAAAAAAAATCAGCACAAAACAGAGGCTATACAGAAGGTATCAGAACCAATCAGAACCTCAACAAAACCTATCAGAACATCACAGAGCTTCATATTTCTACTAAAAATCATCATGAACTTCCAAAACATAATCAATATCATCCAAAACACTCTCAAACACTTCCATTAAGAACCATACATCACTCTAAATCCATCAAAAATCAATCATTTAGACCTCAAAAACAACAAAAATCAATCAAAAATTCAGTCTTTTTCCACTCTCAACACTTGACGAAGTCTCACTACTAGGTGGTTCCTCCAACCGATCAGAATATATTGCATGTATGTCAAGTGAAGATGATAGGTATCCTTCCTGCAGCAATAACTAGTCAATGTCCTGGTATAACCAACAACAAATCAGTCCAAACTTTGGACTTTCAGCACTCATAATATCCCAAAAAGCATCTACCACGCAAGTGGTATGATCCAAGCATTTGTCAGTAGCAAATAAGCATCACAGATACTTCAACCCTGTAGGTATATTGTTTCCAAATTCAGGACAGCAACCAGTTCAATGTTTCCATTTCTCACTTTGAGGAGACTCAGGATATGCATCTACTACCATACGATTGGCACCTCTACCAAAAATCAAATGACTAGCAGGTATATCAACTTGACAGTCAGATTGCAAGATCCATGGCCTTCCTAACAATACTTGATACCTTGGTCACCCTGCAAACCTAATGACCCTAAAGTCCACAGTGCATTCCACACTAGCAACGGTCACAAGGACTTTGGTAATACAACCTTCAGGTTGTCTTAAACTATCATCAGCCATTCGCAGAATTATGGAGGTGTCTTTTTGGATTTCTAGACCTAGCCTCTCCATTAATTCTGATAGAAACAAATGGTCATCTATCTATGATAGCATGATCCACTAGTATTCCATCAGCGTAGGCTGAAACCCTTGGGCAATGTTTTTCAGCATGCTCCCACTAGTCATCTCCTACTCGTGTTATGCCCAAAGGTTCCACAATATACCCAGTACACAAGATCTTTTTAAATTCATTGCACACTCCTAGAGATAGCTTAATCAGTTACAAAATATTCATGTTTGGTTTAACTTCACAAAGAGAGCTTGCCAAATCAAATTCATGATAATTTGATAGAGCTCTCTTTACTCACCAGACCATTCTCTCTTTTGGTCGTTGAACTAGCTTTGATGCTTCCTTCTTAGCTTTCGCCTTTCTCCGTGGTAATTCTTTATCCTTCCTGGCATCAGCTTTACTCTCTATAGGTTTTAAAGGTCCCCCTTCCATGTCGTGTTTAAGGACTTGCGTCCCTTTGTCGTCTTGCTTAGGGTACCCATCGACAGGTTTTACATTACCTTTGTCACCTTCTCTACCCTTTTGACCTCTCATAATGGCCCGCAGATTAGCAGCTTCAGTGCCATTGACCCATAAAGCCTTAATGAGGCTAACTCCACTGCCATTAGGTAGCTCCTCTATAGTAGCCTTACATCTTTGAAGTATTTGTTTTGGGCCATCATCTTGCTGAAGATTGTTCCCTTGCACACGATGGTTAATAGGACCTAGCTGCCTACTACCTTGTTGGAGAGAGCTAATCTTACTCCAATAGGTGGCAGCCAAATGGCCGGACTTCCCACAACAAATATCACATTTCACATTTGGGAAATTTCTGGGGTAGTCCTAGCTGCCACACCATTTACAGCTAAATTTTGAGGATGCACCTTTTTAGGGAGTCTACTTCCTATTAGATTTTGTTGTTTTTTAAAGGAAATTGATGTCAACAACTATTTGCTAATATTGTTCGAAAATCATGTCAGTGTAGTGCTTCATCATATCCTTAACTGCGCCAAGCACATTAGAGACACTTGACTCATAGCCATGATCATCTATTCGTCATTCCATTGGCCTAACAATTTGATGGGGCATTGGTTGTTGACTCACAGGAACAACCTTAGGGTTTGATGCTTGGCCTCCAAAATTTGGTGGAGCCATTTGACTAGCCATAGGCATAGTCACATTGGGAGGAGCTGGCAATAAAGGTACATTTTGGACCATGCTTCCTCTCACATTGGGGTTAGTCCTAGCTATCCTGTGACTTCCATTGCCATTGGTCAATGCCAAATTATTTCTTGAAACTAGACCCATATTAAGATTGGTTCGAGATGCATATGCCACTTGTAGTCGGAATTTTAATTCTTGTGCTCGTTTAATGGCAGTGTCTACATCCGACAAAGTGACACTACTCAACTACACCTGAATGTTGAAATCCAGACCATGTAAAAAATATTGCAGTTGGGCAACTGCTGCTGGGATAGGGATAGAGGCTTGCAATTTACAAAAGACCTCTTTTGACTTCTTGGCATATGCTCAGATACCCTCATGTGGCTCTTGACGTGTCATATTTAGTTAACGTAGCCAATATTGACCACCCCTTTCAGAGGCAAACTCCCTTCGAAAGACTTTGAAAAATAAATCAATAGTGATTATGGTTCCAGCCTCTCGGTCGTGATACCATATGGCAGCTCTTCCTTTGAGAGTCATGTTAAAGACCATCATTAAATGTCCTTCATCCTGGATACGACAATTGAACATCAACTTTTGAAGCTCCCTAATGTGGAGCTCCGCATCTTCCTCCACTAACCCATTAAAGATGGGTAGGGGGAAACCTAGGGCTGGCAAATGCATTGTTCCAGCAGGTATAGCAATAGGTTGTGCTGCCATAATAACAATCGGATCACTATAGGGGTTCAAATAATCAGAACTATAGCTCCACTTGAAGTGGAGGGATTGATTGGAGGGGGGAAGAACTAGAGCTTCCTCCCCCTAATGAACTATGTGTTGAGCTAGGGTTATTAAGACCCCGCCCTTGCAAAAAGATATTGGGTCACTCTTTTGCAAAGAGTATTTTTGTTTATCTCATCTAGCTCGTTCATCCCTTTCTTGCTTTTGGAGCTCCGTTTGATGGTCTTTTGAGTCTAGCTCACTAATTTTTGGCATAGACTAGAGAATAGGTCCCAATCGACTAAGGCATGGAAACCGCCACTTGTAGGCAGCTCCCAGAAAATGCACCACTTGTTGTTGGGACCTAAAACAGGCCCAACACTGGCTCACTAGGCACTAGCCGGACCTCTAACACTCTTAAGATACCCCACACGGCCTTACGGTCAGGAGAGTCTAAGGGACACACTGCCCTAACCGCTGCTATAGATATTGCACTTGTAGTAGAACGTAGTCCAACAATTACCCTTCCCTACTCCTCAGAGGGAGATGCCATACATCTTGGTATAATATACATCATAACACAAACATAGGAGGCAAACCCTCGACTGAATGTTGTGGCCTCACTGCGGCTCTCCTACACCGAGAGGATTGGCCCCTCCATGCGCTACTCTAACATAAAGAACACACAAACAATCTCCACTCTTATATATTTTGAATGATCCAGGAGATTTGATCTTTCCTTACCAAGCTTGCCCCAAGAAACTGTTCATCTACCCTACAGCTCGGGTTTCCTTACACACTTCACGTAGGTCAATGTTTGGAAAACAATTGCAATGCATCCAGGTTTGATACCATGTTATGCTCAGTGTAAGTGTGGATGACCATTGTGCTCAAGCATTTTATCATTAGAAACCAGCTAGGTGAAGTGCAAAAAACAACCCTTCAATGATTTTCCAACTAATTGTACGTGCGGCATTGATAGAGACTAGCACCAAATTTCTTCGTGTTACTAGTCCCCTTGACTCAAATGATAATCCGTCCTATATGTTATGCATAGACAAGTAGATCATAATTTGAATCATTTTTAGCATGCATGCTCATACAAACCTGCAAGAAAACAACCCATCCGAGATTTCTGAAAAATCTTCTTAGTTTTGGAGATCTTGATTTCAACCTTGAGCCTATCAAACATAAGGCTTGCCCAATTCGGCATCCCCAAATGCTCTGCATAATAAAGAATGCCATAAGTATCACGAGCAATACTATCAGTCTTGATAAACATTATAAAACGCTCCATAAACCATCGCAACTGCAATTTCTTGACACCATCAATGCGCTTCAAGACATAAACATTCCGAGGTCTAGCTGGTTCACCAAAAACATATTGCATCTGATCTTCGGTACACCAATATGCAATCGGATTATCATTCATAGGAAGAGCAAACACTTCACTGACAATGGCAGGAGTTAACTCAAGACGACCTGCAATTTTACAATTTGAGTGCCACAAAATATCCATCTGGATTGAAGCATGCACGTTCGATGCCCAGTGATCCCAAGGCAAACGGGCATATTCATACAACCCGATTTTTTTTAACCATAATCAGTGAACCTTAGCCTCAACATTCAAATACAAGTTGGAGTCCACGAAGGGAGTACCAATAGCACTAGGGCTGGAAAGAGCTAAAGCATTCGACGGCATTACCTCTTCGTCTCCCTGCTGCACCAGATTGTCATCATCGCTGGCCACATAAAGCTCATCATCGTCATCCTCCTGACGGCCACGCTTGGTCAGAGACAACTTCCAAGCTAAAGAGCGACGGGTATGCGTCATGGCGGTGAGAGTTGTAGGCCAAAAATGAGTCGGGAGTGGAGAAGGGGAGAAACCCTCAAAAGAAAACATGCCCTTTTCCATTTGCATGTCAAAGTCCAAGTCCTCTCTCAGTCCACCATGTTTTGTGCTAAATGTCACTTCAACATCATGAGATTTAAACCATTCACACATGTAACTACCAATAACTGATTCTTTTGTCCCATTTTGAATGATAACATGAACATTGGAATAATAAGGTTGTACCAATCTCTTAAGCCTAAATCCATTCACTGCAGGTTGTAAAACCTTCCCTTGCAAGTCATGCAACAAAAAGGTACCCTGACCCATGTCTCTGAAAATGACAAAGGGACCTGCATACCTGAGCTTTAACTTACCAGGAAACTTGCCAAGGTGAGAGTTATACACTACAACCCAATCTCCCTCCTGAAAAATTTTCTTCTTGACATGTCTATTAACCCATGCCTCTCTCCTCTGTTGTGTAACTCCAGTAATATAAGCTGCTACTATCCAATCCTCTTCCAGTTTTAGAAGTTGCTCTAATCAATGCTGCACTGATTCTTTAGGATCCATCTTGCTCAAAATAGCAACTCTCAGACTTGGAACTACAAATTCCATAGGAACAACTACTTCCAGGCCATAAACCAGCTTGAAAGGTGTAAGTCCGATTGCAACTTTATATGCTGTCCTGAAAGCTCACAATGTTGAATCAAGTTTAATGTCCCAATCTTCCCGATTGTCTTCAACAATTTTCTTCAAAATACGAAGCAAAATCTTGTTGGAACTAGCCTGAGGATGATAAGGAGTAGACTTTTTGTGGAGAATCATATGCCTGATAGTCAGTTCTCCGATTGTCTTCAACAATTTTCTTCAAAATACGAAGCAAAATCTTGTTGGAACTAGCCTGAGGATGATAAGGAGTAGACTTTTTGTGGAGAATCATATGCCTGATAGTCAGTTCTCTGATCACTTGATTCAGGAAATGCTTCCCCCGATCATTGATCAACTCAATAGGACAGCCAAATCTGGTCATAACATTAGAGTACAAAAACTTTACCACACTTGCTACCTTATTATCCTTTAATGCCTGAGCTTCAACCCACTTAGTAGCATAATCCGTACAAACTAAAATGTATCTGTTACCTGTCCTTTTTGCAGCTGGTTTAATGGGACCAACAAAGTCAATCCCCCACTTTTGAAATGGCTCAAGTGGCAACACAGGATGATCTTGCATCCTATCCCTGTCAAGTGGTTGACCTTCCTTGAGACACTGTAAACATTCTTTGGCATACTGATGAGCATCTTTCAACACAGTAGGCCACCATAACCCTACTTGTAGTATTTTCCTACCTGTAATCTCTCCAGAGAAATGACCTCCTGGTAGTCCGGCATGAGCTTCATGTAACACTGCTGGTTGCTCAAACTCAGGAACACACCTTTTTAAGATATTATCAACTCCCCTCCTATACAATGTATTCATAATAACCTAAAACATTCTGCTCTTTAGTGCCAACCTCCTCCTGTGATCTGCTGAAAGGTGTGCAGGCATAATGCCTGACTTCAGAAAATGCAGCATCTGATCATAATATGAATCAGGATCAAGAACCTAAACCTCAAAAAGTTCAGCATCAGGTAACTGATCAGAAACTCCAACTTCAAAATCGTCATTTTCCAATCGACTTAAATAATCAGCTATAGCATGCTCTTTCCCAGGAGTATGAACAATTTTGAAATCAAACTCCTGTAACAGCAACATCCATCTTGCTAATCTACCTGTCAATTGAGGCTTATTTACCAAAAACAAGAGTGCTTGATGGTCAACATGAAAGATGACTGGGTTGCCCAGCAAATAATGTCTGGATCTCTGCACTGAAAAAACCATTCCAAGTGCTTCTCTTTCAGTTACCGAATAGTTCTTTTTAGCAGTACTTAATCTCCTGCTTGCATAATAAATTGGTCTGTACCAACCAGATACTTTATCCTGCATTAGAACAGCTCCCATAGCCAAATCAGATGCATTAGCAAAAATATGGAAAGGTAAATCCCATGCTGGAGGTTGCAAGATTGGAGCCACCACCAACATTTTCTTAAGAATATTGAAGGCTCTCTCTTGATCCTCCCTCCAAACAAACTGCATCCCTTTCCTAGTGAGAGTTGTAAGAGGAGAACAAATATGTGATAAGTACCTTAAATACCTGCTGTGCCACTTAACTTGGCCCACAAACCTCATGACTTCTTGCACATTACTTGGAGCTTTAGCTTTTTGAACAGCTGCAATCTTTCTGGGATCAATACTCGTGCCTTCTTCTGACAAGATATGACCCAACAACACACCCCTTTTAGCTGCAAAGACTGACTTGAAAGGATTTAATGACATACCAAACATTTTGCATCTCTGAAAGCATAACCTA
Organism: Lygodium microphyllum; assembly: GCF_053477565.2. Lineage (NCBI taxonomy): Eukaryota > Viridiplantae > Streptophyta > Polypodiopsida > Schizaeales > Lygodiaceae > Lygodium > Lygodium microphyllum. Next base: position 2,436,095 of record NC_141146.1, on the reverse strand, counting down.
AGGTGCTTGAGATGCTCTCTCCTGCTACCAAATACACAAAAATCATCAATAAAGACCCTCATAAAAGTTGTTAGATAAGGCTCAAATGTCTTATGAGCAGCTCCCTAAAACTCAAGTGGTCCATTTTTCAACCCAAAGTTCATAACTGTGCTAACATAATCTCCCCACTCTATGATGAAAGCTGTCTTATCCATGTCTTCCAGATGCATCCTGATTTGATTATATCCTGAAAACCCATCCAGAAAACTATATATCTCATGACCTGCCACATCGTTTAAGAGAGAATCAGTAAAAGGAAGCGGAAAAGGATCAGTAATAGTAGCTGCATTTAATTTCCTATAATCAACACAAACTCTGATCTTCTCATTCTTCTTTGGCACCACAACAATAGGAGATAACCAAGTAACCTCATTGACTGGTTTGATGAACCCAACTCTCAGGAGCTTGTCAATTTCTTCCTTGACCTGTTTGGCATAATTAGGATTCACTCTATACCTCTTCTGAACAATGGGCTTAGCATACTTCTTCAAATTTATCCTGTGCTGACACATAGCTGGGTCAAATCCTTTCATATATGTGTAATCCCAAGCAAAGATATCTCGAAACTCTCTGCACAATTGAATTAGATCATGCTTGAAATTGTCCTCAACAAAAATACTAACCTTGATAGGTTTAGGCTCTCCTTCAATATTCAAGTCAAGCTCCTGAACCTCATCTTCAACAACCCTTGCAGATCTTCTCATTGTATGCTCATACCTTAATTCAGCCTGCACAATAGCTTTCTGCCCCTCTTCATCCAATACACCTAAACTGTCCATGAAACTGTCCATACCAGCTTTCTGTTTTTCAGGTCCTTCTTGCTGCAAAACTTTAGGATAAACAATGCCTTGATCCTGAATTAATTTATCATGCTCATCCCCTGACCTGTCCTGAAATTCAAGATGCTCCGGACCTTCAGGAAGACCTTTTGCTTGATGTCCAGACTGATTTTGACTTGTAGTTTCAACAAGTTGATGCTCCAAAAGAACATTTCCAGCCACATGAGGCTGCTCCTGATACCCTTGTATAATGCCATCAACATCTATCTCAAAAACTGGAACCACAGAAGGATTTGCCTGAAGAAATAATTCCTCCTCATCATCTTCTACTTCATCTGCAAGGTTAATAGTTTGAGCCACCATAGGTCTAGCTGAACTTTTCAAGATAACCTTATTAACTGTAGATAACCTGATTTCCTTAAGTCCTCTTGGAATACAAATATAATCATTTCCCCAATCCTGCTTGAGTTTAGCCAATCTAAACCACGGTCTCCCCAAAAGCATTGCATAAGAGTCTCCAATTTCTGACATTCTCAGCACAACAAAGCTCACCCTGAACTTTAGACCAGCCACTAAAATTTGTTGATTCATTAAGATACCCAAAGGCTGTAACCTCCTTTGATCTTCCATCCGGACCTGAAATGGGGCTGGTAAAAGCTCCTCCTGCTTAGTTGCCAAATATGTATGTTCAGGAAGTATATTAACTCCTGAACCTCCATCCAACAGTACATCATCATGTTTTCTTCCTGCATACGCAAGTTGAATAGTAGGTACTTGGTAATCCACAACCTCCTGCTGAGTTGGTATGACTGCCTTACAATCAGGAAGTGCTTGTTCTTGATCCATTGTACCTTGAAGAACTTCCTGCTGCTTCTACCTGATCTTCAGGAGTAACTTCTCTTTAAACCCTGGTAGCAAATCCAAAACTTGCTCCAAAGTCAACTGCAGGGAACACTTAGCCAAAGCTTGAAACAACTCTTCTGAACCTCCTTGCTGTAATTTTTTAACATTTCTACTATCAAGAAACTATTCGTGATGATCAAGAACATGATCCTGCTGTTCAAGAAGTTGGTCCTGCAGTTCAAGAAGTTGTATGCCTGAAGTCCCTACATCCCCAACTTGATCAAATTCAACTTCTTTAGCAAGTTTTTGCAACTTTCTAACTTGTTTGGTTGCCTTTTTTCTTGTCTTTTCTTGTTCCTGCCAATCAAGCTTCTTGCCAGCTTGGCTTCTAGTGATCGCTAAAACCATTGGTTCATCCTGACATTCCTCTACTTCAATACAATTAGAACAATCACAATTAACATGCATACTTATAGCATTAGTGTTACCTAAGACCTCTTTTGCCTCTTCTTGAACCTTTTCCTGGTAAATTTCCTAATAGCAAGCAGTTCTTGTACCTTCAGGAGTTTGCCTATTTGCATCTTGATCAGGTAACTCTATAAGGACTGCTGAACTGGGGTAGGTGGATGCTGTTGATGAGATGCTCGTGCAGGTCTTTCGTCATTGCGGGACCTTGCTACCGGCATTCCTCTCTCAGTCCTATGCCTTGCCCAAAGCTCATAGTTTGGTCCAACAAAGTGTCCTTGACCTCCACAATAATGGCATGCTCCCGTTTGTGTAGTTTGCTGTTGTGCATGAAAATTTCCCCAAGGCTGTCTAGCTTGCATTCTTCTAGGTCCTCTGAAGGGTCTCTGTGGTATAGTGTCAGGAATAATCTGATTCATTGCAGCTGGTGGAATAGGTCTCGGTCTTGCTTGCATCATTGGCATCTATTGTGCCATCCTAACATTAGGATTATATCAGCAAGCCCTAGTTTCATGGCCCTTTCTCTGGCATATCTCACAATGCTTTTCCTTCTTCTTATTTTCAGAAATACCCAAATCCTTTAGCTTCTGTTTTAACATTTTATCTAACTTGCTGTCCACTGACTTCTTCCTATCTTTTTCCTTTGCTTTCTTCTTTTTGGTCTTGGTTGATCCTGATTTCTTCTTCTTCTTCTTTCTCCTGCTAAAATTATCTTCATCAGAGTCACTAGAATCATCATCAGAATCTGAGCTATAATCGCTACCCTCATCTTCACTCTGTGTATCAGAATCTGATCTTGAATCTACCTCAGAATCTGAATTCGAAGAGTCCTCATCTTTACTGTTCTTAGACCTAGAGGTACCAAGTCTTTTTTCCACTCTCATAGCTACCCTAATCATTGTATCCAATGTATCATTATGGCCCATCTCAACATTGGCAATGGGGTTCCGAATCTTACCTCTCAACCTTCATAAAGTAGGTAATCTGCATTTCAACTGAAGGTGTATCATCAGCATGCAGCTTGTTTAGCAGATTCCTAAACTTCTGAGCATAATCCTCCACCAACATAGCCTTTTGCTTGATTTTCTTAATCTTCCTAAGAATGTCTCCTAGAGTTTTATCTTTACGGAACTTGCCCAAAAATGTTGTTTTTAAGGCATCATATGAATTAAAGGCTGCCATACCAAAACTGGCAAACCAATCCATAGCTTTTCCCTGAAAGGTGGCAGCAAACTGTTGCATTTTTACCTGATCCCCGTACATTTGATTGAACCCACTGGCTGTCCACCTGGTCTCAAATTGTGCCACATGGCAATCAGGATCCTCTTTCTTCTTGCCTGAAAATTTGGATGCACGAACCTTTGGATTAACCAACTGATTTGGATTCATTTCTGGTCTCTTCTTGGGCTTCCTTGGAGGTGGTAATGGGTTAAAATTCAAAACCTTCTGAGGTGGAATTCTAGCACTGCTTAACAAAAATGTTCTTCCAAGCACTGCATGATGTAACCTCTCAAATGCCTGTCTAGGAGGAGTGTCCTACTGGTCAAGAGGTAATATGCCCTCATCATCAGACAAAGTTGGAGATTTTGATGAAGTGGCAGGAGAATGATAAACTATTGAGGTACCTGCAGAGGCACCCCCTTCCAAAGAAGTTTGCCCAACATCAATAAACTGCTCCTCATCCAACCTGAACAAACCCTCTGTTCCACCCCTATCATCCAGCCCTGCAACCTGTTGCTACTGTCTTGCCAAAGCCTCCCTAATTTTTTGGGACTTGCTTCTAGTAAGAATAGGATGGGATAGATAAGGGTAATTGTCTGACATAAAGACTGCCCATAAAAGGCACCTTACCCAATCCCAATGCCATCAACATTCCTGTCACCTGAATCTCCTAGAACCTGATTCCATATCTGCACCTAAATCAAGAAATCATGTTCCTGAACCTGGCAGGATTGCCAAAGTGTTTTGGCCTTCTAACACACCATAACAGTCACAAAACATCATTCTACCTGAATACACAACAGTACTGAAAAGAAACTCCTTGAATAGATTTCTAGCCTTCATCTCCACATAATATTTAGGAAATACATTCAAATGCAGAGCAAACATCATGCTCAGCAACATAAAATTACTGATCGTTGAACACAACACTGTTTCTCGTTCACCATAATCATCATTGATCGAATAACATGAAAGAGAATAACATTAATATTTAAGACACGATAAGAAAATGATAGGAACAAACATTAGCAGCCAATCCTGAGCACTGCCCACAGTCATATTCCATTCATGATCAGAAACTAACTACTCGAATACAATTGCCTGACATTTTGGACCTACGCCCTAACTTTCAAGCGACACATCATATGAAGTATAAAGACTGATTTACATATGCTAACCCAAAAGACTACATGCATACTAATACTAATGTATGAAATAGTACTAAATAAACAGTAGAATCCGAGCCCTAACATGTAGGAGTGTAAGAACCTCAATAGCTGTTGCATCACCCTTTATCCTAGCAATTGAACCAAAATGTTGGGCTAAATACATAACAATCAAGGCATTGGACATATTTGTATTCTTTCAATATTTGTAGCTCACTTTGGCAATGGTCTCTCACCTTGTCTCTCAACACTCCACTATAATTAACCCCACATTCTCTCTCAAATCCATGAAAGTAAAAACATAAGACTAGCATCAAGTTATAATGAACTTACTGACTTGCCTTTTGTATTGTAGTCTGAGAAGATGGTTCCACAATCCAAGAATCATGATCCAATGCAGTTGCTCCTTTGCATCCACCACCAAGCACACTAAAAACAATGAGAGAAGAAGATGGAGAAGATGGAGAAGGGCTTTATTTTGTCGGATCTCTCATTCTCACACAATCTCATAATCTCATACACAACCCCAAACTGAACCCTCTCATCATGAATGGAATAAGAAGAAGAAAAGTATGAAGAAGATATAAAGCTTCACTTTCCCTTGGTCCCTTACTCAATACACCTCTCACTCACTCACTCTCTTACTCTCAACAATGGAGGCAAGAGGATAGAATAGAAGGATTGAATGGTTTCACTAATAGAGCTTGTGTAGTATGGATGTACCAAAAGAGTAAATACAACGAAGACTTTCCACCTTTATATAGACATAAATTAAGGTTAGGGTCATGTCACTTCTCTAGGATGGTGCATTGTTTGTGTTTTAGGATTCTCACCCCTTTTGTATTTTATGATTTGCATTCCAATTTGCATTTTAGGATTTGTGCTCCTGTGAAATAGGGATTGCAGTCCTTTTATATTTTAGGGTTTATGCCCTATTTGGGATATCCTACCTCCTTTATGGGATCTAGGCTGGTTATTTCTTGAAATATGCTTGTACCTTAGCCTCATTAGACCATGCTTATACTAATACAATGGAAAATGCATATGCACAACCCACACAATAATTTTGAGTGCTACAAATACAATATAAAATATAAATAAAATTTGCATAGAAGTGAGCCCGACTCTCACAAAATAATACATCCATGATAATCATGTATCCTTGAAATGTAACAACCAATACAAGTATCCAAAAATAAGCATTGGAGCCTTCCAATAATAATGATCCACCATCAAATAAATTTGACACTTGTGCTTGGACCTTCTTTGACTTTAGCCTTCACAAAATACTATTAACACTTGCATCAAGGTGTCAACACTCTCCTTACAATGATCCTAGAAGTAACCTTGGCATTCCCCACGTGATTTGTGACATGGTATTACAGTAGTGTTACTGAGAGAGGTTGGTTTTAAAGACTAAAGTGGAAAAGAAGGAGTAAGGATTCAAGCAAGCAAGCAATTTGTAAGAAGCTTTCCCATTATTTCTCTCTTTTTCTTATATAGTGCATGTGGAGACACTGAAAGTAGAGTGGAGCTAAAATCTCAAGTTGCTATGAGATTTGGTATATAAGTGGAATAGTGTATATTTTGCATGTAAACTAATTGCATCATAATGTTTAAGAACAATGAAAATCCAATTATTGAGAAGCTAGACAAGAACAACTGCCTATCATGGAAGTTCCATGTGACAAACTTATTTACTACAAAAGACCTCTACGAGTTTGTTTCAAGTGAAGAGAATTATAGAAGAATTAAAGGTGTAGAAAGAATGGAATGTAAAAGACAAAACAATAATGTATTGGTTGTTTGCAGTTATTGATAACACTATGCTAAGGCATATCAGAAATGTAGAAATTTCACGTGTAGCTTGGACAATCTTTGAGAATATGTTTTCAATACATGCAAAGGTATGGAATATTCAACTCAAGCAAGAGTTGAATACTTTGAAAAATATCTATAAATGAGTATGTTTTGAAGGTGAGAAATATTACAAATTTCTTAGTGGCTATTGACACAATGCTTGATGATGATGATTTGGTTTTGTGTACTTTAGGTGGCATTAATAATGAGAAGGCTTGAAAAACTTTGGAGCCCAAGAGGAACACTAAGAAAATGTGAAATCGAATGCAAGAAAATCTATGTTGTATCATTAACAAGCATGTTCTTCATATTTTATGTGACCACAACAAGGAAAAAACCACACCAGGAACAAGAAATCTTCATGCAACTTCATAGAAATAATTCTCCCGCGGCTTTAACTTGAACCAAATTGATTATACTATTCATATTCTTCATAGAATTCATCAAAATACCACAAAGACACAAGAGAATAAACCACTTTGAATGGAAATCATCACATAGTATTCTTCTTCAAAGATTTCATAGCTTTCTCTTACAATCTCTCACTCATAGATACATTGTTTTGGATAAATTTGGCTATCTCTCACTCTCTATCTCTCATATACATGTGCTCTCTCAATAATACAATGGAATAATCAAGAATAATCATCCAGAACCCCTCTTTGGTCATGGATACCCCTCCCAAGAGGTCTGTTTGGTATGAATGGTCACCAAGACCACTACATTGTCCCTTGAGAGCTCATTGTTGTTACTTTCACTTCAGTCTTTACTTCAAGTCTTCAACATCTACTTCTTTGAGATATTTTAAACTTCTATTCAGCTCTTCCCCAAGGTTGGAAAACTTCTCCAAGCTACACATTCATCCGTCATCATACTTACATAGGCATACAGAATAGAAATAGAACAGAGATAGAGGCTCTACTAACGGTCTAACAGATGGTTAATAGAAGGCATTAGAAAGCCTTTAGCTCACTTAAATAATTCAAAACCATAAAAAATCAATCAAGAAACTTCCAAACACTCTCAAACTTCATCAATCATCATTCTAACCCCTTATACAAAAGGGAAACAGAGAAAACAAAAGCTCAACAGACTCAAATAGACACTAACAAGACACCAACATAACATATCAGAACATCATATCTCATATCTCCACTATAAAACATCATGAGCTTCTAAAACTCAATCAACCTCATCCAAAACACTTTCAAGAACTTCCAAAACAACTAATCATCATACAAATTCATAAAAAATCAACCATTCAATCCACAAAAACAACAAAAATCAACAAAAAAATCAAGTCATCTCAACCCTCAACATATCCCCACACTTAATCAAGGAGAGCATCCTCACGACAACCTAGGAAAAAGAGAATAGAAGTTCAAAATATAGCTCAACTTGAACTTCTTTAGCATCTTCAAGAAACACAATCCAAATATGACCCCAACTCATAACCTTCATTTAATAAGGAATTGCAATGAAAGGAAAACACCTTTATCCATTATCACAGCTTAGAAAGATAAAAGCATAACAAACTTTTAAAGGATATAAGAGGTTGGTTTTTGTTCGCTATAAGTATCCATCCATCAAATAAATTTTCAAACCACCATTAGTCATTCTCTCAATCAACTTTATCTTTATCTTCAACTCCACGCAAGAGGGATAAAATACCACATATACACCATATAACCTATACATAACTCACATGGACACAAGACAATGTAATCTAAATGTACGCTCCCAAAACTGAAGAGCAAGGATAAATATTTTCATTAAAAAACATCAATACATCCAAGAGAGTGTCCGCAAGCTATGTAGAATGAAGATATTTTTTCTTGAACTTCATACTCACCTTGAGAGGTTCCACACCCTTGTTCTCATCCACAAAATGTAGAGGCAAATGATGAAGAATTTGTAAGCAACACATTCTTTCCAGTAAGACAATAAACCTAGTAGGAAAAGCTTATGCAAAATAATTCAAAACATCCATCTGAGTAACAGTCACATCCTCATGTGGATTAATCATCAAGTTTCAAATACTCTTCTTAGTATTTAGGTGAGACTGCTGATGTATAAAAGCAAGATACCAACAAAAATGAGACACCAAGTGTACCAAAATATCATTAAAAAAAGCATGTGCTTTGGCAAATTGAAGATAAAAAGTGGAACATTGTGCCAAAGTGTCCTAGGAACCAAGAATGATAGGCCAATTAATGTAATACCTTGCCCGTGCTCTGCATACGAACTCCCCCCCTACAATTTTAATAAAATTAGTTAAAGTTTTTTTTCCCCACCCCCTTGTCGCATCGAACAGGTGGTGAGGGGAAGGGGGACGTCAATAATGCCGAGGTGGGGAGGAAGGATGCAATGATGACGATGATGGAGGAGGGAGGCCACGGACCTATTACCTCCCCCCTCTCGACCAATCCACCATGCCTTATGACAAATGGAGGGTGGGGAAAGGCCACCACCACTCTATCTCTTCCCCACGCCCCCCCTCAGGCTGCGAATCAAGACTTCTTCCACCTCCCCCATCGCAAGGAAAAAAAATAGCACGCTAGCACACAAGAGAGAGAGAGAGAGAGAGAGAGAGAGAGAGAGAGAGAGAGAGAGAGAGAGAGAGAGAGAGAGAGAGAGAGAGAGAGAGAGAGAGAGAGAGAGAGAGAGAGAGAGAGAGAGAGAGAGAGAGAGAGAGAGACTCTTTCTCTTCCCCTCATAAGAGGGTGGCCACATGCATCTTTCTTCTCCTTTGCCTGCAAATCTATTCCCCATACCTCTCGCAAGATAGTCCTCCATCCCACAAGCTGAACTTTTCCCCAATCGGGCCTTTTCTCGAGCAAGTGGCTACTAAAGTCTTGTGTGAGTCGCATCTAAAAGAGGAGAAGACCAAGGATGGCCCCCAAGTGGAAAGTGTCACGCGTGGATGGTAACCCCACAACGAACAATGAAGCATCAGGCGAGGGCATCACAGCCAAAATCCAACTGTGGCATCGGTCATAAGTAATGTATTCCCAATTTGATAGATGCTTGCTTAATTTCCCACATGTGATACGTTAGGTTCCAAATGTTACCATGTGAGAATAGTTCATTGAAGAAGGTAAACTTTGTCTCGACTATTCGAAGGATTGAGTTTCCCAAATGCTTGTTTCAACAGAAGCTAATTGCATTTAGATGCTATGGGATAAATTCATAAACAACATATAAGGCTTCAAGCATTGTCGACTCCCTGTCCTCACAATAGTAGAGGCCTTTTCATTTCCTTTAAGGTATTTGCTGCAACTTGAACACTTGACAAATGGCATGGTAAGCAATCTAGCCTAAAGGAAATTCATCCCAGAAACTTTAGGTGTTTCCCAAGCTCTTGCTAACAACACGAACTAATAGCTCATGTTTGATAGATTGGAATCTTGATGTTATGGATAGTTAATGCAAACAACAATCATAAGGGCTAAAACTAAGATGCCTTGGGGTCTGTCTGGGGATTGGGCTAGGTACAAACTACAATTCCAAGCTTCAAAGGCAAGTGGAGAGATCTAGGGATTAGGAAACCCTAAGTCAAAGGAAAGACTGATGCTTTTGTACTTGTTGGGAAGAAGGCTAGGTTGTCGATCAATGTAAGTGATTAATAGAACTTATGTCTTGTATAGTGTTTGAAACCTTAACATATTCCTTACTCGAAAGAAGGGTGTGTTAAGTAAATTTTACATAGAACCACTCCTGATCCCAAGGGGGAGAGCAAATACACGATGGAAAGGTTATCGCGACTATTCCTGCAATGTTTGGAAAAGGATACCATTGTCTTTTTTAATTGATCAAACAACGTCTTGAATGCTTTTGAATTAAACTACTTGTTGGGATGTGATTTGATGATTATTCCAAGTGCTTGTGTATGATGGTAAATGCATGGCAGGGGTCAGTGATAACAAGTTGTCATGGGAAATAAAGGAATGTTTTCTTGGAAGATGATATTAGGCTGAGTGCCTTGATTGTGCTTGATTCTTAATTGGATTAATTAAGGAAAGATATTTTGCTTGGGTGAATCATCTTCAAGGTCACATTGCACTTCAACGCGAGAGAGCACTAATCGATTCACACGCCAAAGGTTGAGTGGTGAAAAGGCCAACCATGGAAGTTGTGTCTCACTCCTAGGTCGCTTGGTGTCAGGTGGAGCTCTGGACACCCCTTGCTTAGTCCAAAATAGAGTTGAAGATTGCCTAAGCCCACCACTGTCTTTGGATCCTATTCTAGATAATGGATGGAAATTACGGTGCCATGTGATTTGGACACGGTACTTCTGTTGGGAAGAAGGGATATATAATTTCTCATGTATGGGTAGGAGACAAATATTAACATGAGGATAAGTTAAGGACTTTGTTTGAACTTGTTCTCTTGATTTTAAATGTCGCACATAAATGTGATAGGACCTAATTAGAAAACTAAAGCTATCAAGGGAAGCGGGTGGATGGAACCCCCAACGGGTCTATCCTATGAAAGGATGGTTCCAGAGAACTGGGAGGGTTCTCACAAGGTTTTACCGTCATTCGACCTTTAGGCATTGCTAGGTTAGAACCCGATTCATATTGTTTTAAGGGACTGGAATGGGACTATGCCCTACGGGCAGAGAGGTTGAGCAGCGCATCCCTCTCGTTTCCCATTCTCTTTTAACCAAGTGCGGCATGGGTCTGCTTTGGCTTGGGTATCTCTGTGTAAAGTAGGATGTCTAGGTTTCGAGGCTAGAATGCTAATAGGAGACCTTGGCCACTAGCAACCTAGATTTCAGGCTTTCGTGACATAAAGTGATGTTGGAGGAATTGGCATAATTGCTGCCATAAAGGAGAGGGAAATGTGCCAACGATACTCCTGAACTAGTGATAACCTTATGTGCTACCAAAGGAGTAGAGATTTCCTGTTGCAACAAGGCAAGGATCTTTGTAGTAGATAATAACTAATTGCCACTAGGCATAGGGAAGGATGTAAAAGGTAGGAACAAGACCTCATTGACAGTAACAGGGGGGATAAACAAAATTGATGATCATAAACTAAGCCTGGGAGCTTCTTGTAAGTCTCCAATAACAAATAACAGAGCTTTGCATCCACTAGAGGGAACTTCAAGGCCACAAAAAGATGAAGGCCAGCCTTTGAAATACAATCAACATCCAAGAGAAGAGAATAATCATGAATCGGTAATGGCACATGCCAGATCACAAGTAGAGGAGTGGAAGAAGATGCCATTTAGACCACACTAGAGTATCTAAACACACACAAAACTAGGAAAAGAGGAAGGATTTCTGCAAAACCCACACATACCACCACTAAGATAAATAATACGAAAAACAAAAATAGCAACAACAACACATGGACTGGACTAGGCCAAAGCTCCCCAAACATTTCACATCCTACAAAAAATTTGACATGACCTATGCACATATGCGACCGAAAGCTTCATGCGATCCACACATACATGCACCCACAAACCTCATAATCAAACACTCTAAAAGAAAATAAAAGTTCACGCATTCCATATCCCAAACACAATACATAAATAGAGACTAAACCACCATAGACTCCGACCATCACAATAAATATAGATAGATAAGAGCTTTATCTTTGACAAAGAAAAATCCCAATCCCTATAAACATAAGGCGTACACCTATGGTGCAGTGAAGTGGGTGAGTGATCAAAACTACATGAATCATTTTGTTAGATGACCAATTAATCACATTTCATTATTAAATTAATCTGTTAATGCATAGTGAGTCGTTTGCGTAACCCAACCCTAACTTATATTGACTTGATTGGATTGGGAGTCTCTACAAATGTAATTATATATATATATATATATAAATCTAGGATGCAAAGCGCATGCACACATGACATTGGGTGGTTCATTATTAATTACAAATTAATTGTATATATAGCGCATGTGTGCGTGCACTTGTGAATGGATGTTAAATTACCAAATTAAATGGATTATGGTGCTTTGTGCTCATGCAACGGCAAGGTTTCTTTTATAAATTAACATTCATTTTTTCAAAATTAAAAATTCAAGATGTGCATTCTATTAAATTTGTGGATGCAACGATCGATTGATTTTTAATTACAATTACTTTTGTGTGATGGTGCATATGAAGGAGGGAAATAGAAAAACTTGGCAACGTGTGGACAATTGCAAGGCCTGACATGCAAAATCCTGCTTCCACACAATCCAAAAGAAATCTGAAAATCCTTGTACAAAAAGAGCAAGGCGACCAAGTGGCAATCGGCCTCCTGTATGTTATGGAAAACCAAATACTAATATAAAAAGAAGGATAATTAAAAAAAAGGTGTGGCACTTGGGCAATTATGTATTGGATATTTGGTTTGTTTTGTTATTATTCTTTTTTTATAAATGGAGTTTCATAAATGTGTCATTATGTGTGGTAAGTTGGGTTTGATTTTGTTTGTTTGTTTGTTTTTTTTAATGTTTTCCTTGTTGTTGATTTTGGTTTTTTTTTTTCCTTGTGAATAAATGAATAAATAAATAGATGAATGTGAATACCCAAATGGTAACACAAATAGTAGAAATATGAAAATAATTTTGTGGGAATTGTTTAAAGGTATTACAATAACCATGTTTTGAAAATTTCATGTTTTCAAAATTTTATGTATTTGTGAGGAGTCATAATCATAATGGAAATTTATTTGGAATTTTCTAGAATATTTAAGTTTTTTTTTTAATTTGTGAAATTGGTATGAAATGATGAAGTTTTGTGAATTTTTTTATCTTTTTTATATTGTAATATTTTTTTAATTTTTATTAACATTTTGCATCAAGATGAAATACTCCCATTTTTTCAAAAAGTACATTTTTTGATGAAGTTTTCTGTACTTTTCTTCATTTTATTTGAATTTTTATTGATTTTTGATGAGGGGATATGCAGGAATGGGGAGAAAGGGAAACAAAGAGGGAGGTGGGGGAGCAACTGCTAGGGGGAAAGGGGTGTGGGGGGGTGATTGTTATTATTATTGCTTTATTGTTGGGTTTTTTTTGTTTGTTGTTTAAATAATCATAATCATTTGTGGTTTTATAAAAAGAAGACATAAGCTACCCCCTCGTCTCACGCATGAGCGTAGGTGGGGGAGGGGGGGGGGGGGGGGGGGGAGGAATTTGCGATGGTGAGGTTTGACACAATTGACAGGGCATACACACAGGAGAAGGACATCGTGATGCCAGGAGCATATTTCACAGTGGATTTCGTGCCACGGTGGATTCCGTGAGGTTTTACGGTGGATTCTGTAAACTTTGATTATCGGGGCTCATACACAAAGTGGATTCTTTGTGCGAGGAGTCGATGGAGACGCCTATCCTTTTCGGGCGTTTCGTTAATTTAGTGTGTACATGGGTGATTCCATAGCGGGTGATTCCGCAAATACATATTAAATTAATAAATGTTTATGAGTTTAGAGTGCGCACTCGTGATAAATTAAGGTTAGGATTGATTTCTAACCAATTGATTTATTTATGTAGCTGAAGACTGCTAGGTATTCACTTTTGTCGGTTTAATTGTATTATTTTACTAACGATTGTGAATGCTTCAGTTGATGTGTAGAGATAGCAGCAGTGGTGGAGGAAAGCATTGGAGGATAGTGTGTATTCGAGTTATCATCTATATTTTGATGGGTGCATACCTTAGGGATGGTGCCTATATTTTGACGCGCCTATTTATTAAGGCGTTGGATATTTATTTATTATTTTGTATGCGCATGGATGCATGATTATGATATTTGTATTTGGACATTGTATTGGGTATGCCTGACTTCTTGGGCGCCCACCCATTAGCTTTATTTCTATTTAGCACTAAAGCAAACTCAAAAGCCAAAAGTGTGCTATTTTGTAATTTGGGCTATTATTTGAGCTTGAAGATTATTAATACATAAAATACATCCTTCGTGGAACACTCACACAAGGCATGGGGAGAGATTGCACCCAATTGGTCTCTTGTTCATGTCGTGCATGCTTTCTACCTTGAGTTTTGTGCAAAAAGTAGAGTTCTTTTGTTCTTGGGGACCTTCCGACGCTCACTACGCGCGCTTATGGCATCCGATCTGTGCACCACATCGACATGAAAGTAGTGACACACGAAAAATCACAAAACACAGGTGTTCACATGGAAGCACGTGAAGCATCAAAATGTAAATTACGAAAAAATTAATAACAATTTAACTGAGCACCAAATGGATAAAAACTAAAAAGGAAAAACATGTTGAAAGACAAAAGGAAGAGGGTAGAAAAATGAAACGGGATGTCTAATGACAATGAAGGGCGTTTATATGGAAAAAAGGTGAAAATCAGGCTTGAGAACACACACAAAAATTAAAATTGAATATTTCATCCACCAAAATGAAGGGTAATCAAAGTGAAAAATATTTGAGATAGGACGCGGTAGTATCCATTCGCATGGGAAAAAGAAAAAACATACACCTGAAAATGAGAATAAGATTTAATATGAAAAAAATCATGCAATCAAAACAAGGAAGAATAAAAATGAAAAATGTCCACAAGGAAGTGACATGCAGGATGGTTAAGGTAGAACGCGGTTTCGGGGGTGAAAGGACGCATTTACATGGAAAAAATAGGAAAAATGAGCACGAAAACACACAAAAAATTTAATAAAATAAGCATGGTGGATCAAAACAGGATGGCAAAAAAGGAATTTTGTGCAAGGAAACAAGCCGCACAAGGCTATCTAATTAGAATAGAATTCCAAGGTGTTTAGAGCAAGTTCACATATATGAAAAAAGAGCCAAAAATCACACACAAGAACACTTAAAAATATGGAAAAAGTAATAACGGACAAACCATGCATCGAAATGATGTATATAAAATGGAAAAATGTCAAGGGAAAAGCATAGGTCCGGGCTATCACATCAGATTGTTGTTCCAAAGTGAAAAAGGTGTGTTTGCATGAAAACATGTCAAATGAGCCAAAAATTCTCTAAAAATTAATAACTCATGATTCATGACTTGAAACTAAGGGTGGTAAAAGAAAAAGGGGCCAATTCAAAGGGATGAACATGGTTGTAAGGTTGGATTTTTATTTTGGTAATCTAGGGTGTGTTCTTATGGAAATACATCAAAATAAAGGAGAAAGCCAAACATACAAAGATCAAACCCAAGTCGAGGTGAAAAGAAGACAAGTAGGTGGGGAAGGGACCCTGTTAGGGCATGACTAGGACATGGTATGCTTGAATCATCCAATAGGGATATTTCCATGTAGGTATATAAAGCAGACGTGTAGGGACACGTCCCCACACTTAAAACCTTAATAGATCGGATTGACTAATCCACAAGGGTTGCACACTTGATCATAACCCATACATGTATGTCCCCACACTTAAAACATGACCAACACTTGTAATCAAAAGGGATAGAGTTAGAAAAACTGGGCCCAATTTGTAGATGGTCAAGGTGAACCGTCACTGACTTGTGAAGAGTTGTAATCATCGGCAGGAGGTACCATGGCTCGCCACATCACACTCGTCCAACATGGCAGGGACCACACATCAATACCCAGGGAGATAACTTTATTGATAAAGCATTAGTTAGGTTATCAGTGGTAAAGTATATATCACTTCATCTCGATAGTCACTCATGTTGAAATGATGGATCAGTCACTCGCCCTATGACTCACGTCACTCAAAGAATAATAATTGAAACCCATAGCTCACACTCGGTTTAGAAATCGACAAATGGGATGGTTCAAAGGGAGTAGGCCAACATGCATAGTTGATGATGCATCGGTGCATCCCAATCCATTTGTCATAGGAGGAAGGCCCAGGAAGCCTTAGCATGCAATACCCAAATAGAATGAGGTGGATAGTGATGATGGACGAGGCTCGTCCCGTATGTGCATAGGCAAACAAGAACGTACCTATCTCCAAGGGCTAAAATGGCCCTCAAGCCTCACCTCTCAATTAATGAAGGAAAAATCAATCACGCTCAACCTGCCCTCTATCTCATTCTCTGTTGATGATTATAAGAGGGCAACTTAGTTTCTCACACCCCTTTGATGTAAGCCTCACTGTCACTTTTGCGAAGGTTGTCTGCCTTGTGCACAATTAATGGTGCAATAGTGCATCCCACCTTGTGCTAGCATACAGTGCAAGAAGGCCAAGGAGCCGTATAGTGCCATGCACAAAAACAAATTGTGATTAGTGCATTGAAAGACCCATCCCATGCATGCAACACTTCATTCACACATCTCACCTCTCAATGAATATAAAGGGCAATGACTGGTCACTCACCCCACCCTCTGTCTCTGCGCTCTGTTGATGATTACAAAGGGTAGCCTAGACTCACATGCCCATTCGGTTAGGATGAATGCTCACATCGCTCAAGGTTTGTCGATGAAGATTAGCTTCGTCAGGTTTATGATGTCACTTGGATTGGTTGATGAAGAGGCATAACCATAAGGGAACCAGCAAGTCCGATACTTGGATTGCATATTGGAAAAATCATCTACTATAAGAGTGAGAAGCACTGATGGGGTTACACGATTTAATGCACCAAGGGAGGTGGCGTTAGAATTGCTTTTGAAAAAGTTTCGCTAGGGATTCAACTATCCTAGACTGCGAGGTGTTGCCACATTTTCCACAGCCAACTTCCCGTCCAAGGGTGGTTGCCACCTTTTCTTGGAACGAGGCCTGTTATGACAGGGAATTTATTATTTTCTCCCATAACAGTTTTGATTTTTTTTTTCCTTTTTTCCTATTCCTGAGGGCGTTTCCACCTTTTCTTGAAGAATAGGTCAACATGACGGGGACCGAATCCTTTTCTCCCATGTCAGATATATGTTTATTTTTTCTTTTTTTTTCTTTTTGTTCTTTTACTTCGTTTGAAAGAGGAGAATGGCAAGAACACCATGTATCAAAACCATCCTTGCCATCTATGCTAGATCTGACGAAAAAGGAGCAAAGGAGGGGTGGAAGGTGGCTATGAGGGTTTAACAAAATGAGGCCACCTCATTAGGATAAGCAGAAGGGCTATCAATAGCAATAGGTAAAGATGTACCGCCCGATGTGCAAATATTGAGGGAGCTATTAGCAGTGATCCTCTAGATCCCTAGGGAGGGTAATACTTCTTGAGGTGATAGCCATTAATCAGGAAGGGATCATCAGAGGCATCGACTGTTTGCACTTGGATAGAGCCATTAGGGTTGACAACAAGTATCTTTTAGGGGCCCATCCATCGTTGTTGAAGCTTTCCTAGAAACTTGCTGAATTAGGAATCATTGGGCAGGACAAAGTCATCTTCCTTAAACTCCTTCAGCTTCATGAAGTTATCATGATAGGCCTTTCTGCGAGCTTGTCTGCCTTCCATGCACAATTGTAGGACCATCCTGAACACAATAGGGAATCTCCCAATTCCCATTTTTTGAATACTAAAAAGGTGGGACCTGGATAACATGCCCATAAGTTTCTCAAAACCATATGATGTGACCTATCATTGGAAAGTTCTTGAAAAATGGAATCTATTGAGCTATAGAGCGCTTGATTTGGAGTTATAGTATTCAAGTTATGACAAATCCAAAGATATTATTCAAGTTATGACAAATCCAAAGATATGATCATGTGTCCCAAAATTATGGGAAATTCCCATATTCTCCAATATGGTGTTCCTGCGAGTCTCATCCAAACATTCCACGTGCAAGAGACGACTTTGCAAGGACTCTCATCTCCCAAGCACTCTTTGATAGCCAAGCCTTTGTGTTAATGGGTGTCCAAATAGAGCAAAAGGCATCAAGTCGTATGCTGTTTGAGTCTGAAGCAAGGCATGAAGCCCTAAGTTGATGTTGGAACTTGGCACTGTGTGTTTGTCCGAATTGAACCGAATTGTCATAGGCATTAAACCTTATGTTTATGACCTGTCCAAGGCATCCGAGTCTAATTCACTAAGGCCTTAAGCCTTACGATCCATGTCTATCTGAATTGTCATTAAATGCAATGCTTACTAAACTCAAAGGTTCGAATCATCGTTAAATGCAAAGTTTTGAATGACCAAGGGGCTAAAAGCCTTATGACCGTCAGTCGTCCGAGTGACCAAGGGGCTTAAAGAGTTATAATTTATGGGCCATTTGCATAAGGCTTTGAGCCTTTCTGCCTTATTTTTGGGTAGCATGTCCAAGTAGCACTCAAATTGCCATGCTAAGGCTTAGGCCTTAGTGTCACGTCCACGAAGAGTTAACTATTCGACTGGCCAACCGGGCCCCTCAAAAATTGGGCTTGACACTCAAAAACTTGGGTACAACCATATGCCATGACCCTAACATTAATTGCCCTTGAGAATAGTAGCCTCCTACTACTCACTCGAGCAATTCAAACTTAATGAAGTGATGGGTACGATAAAGAGGAAATTCATATGGACAAATCAATGAGGGCCACCCCTTAGGCTTTGGCTTAATCAGGTCATGCCACCATTGGGTCTCTCATGATGGCCTTCCATTGTCTCTTCCTAGTCCTACTATCAATCGCCTCTAAACTAGGGGTATGTCACTAGCTCTATCCAAAGTGAATTATACTACATTCATGCCCGATGCTATTGTATCATGCATGCCAATACAGGTTAACAACCTAATGATGTTGTGGCACAACATTATTCTTGTCCAATTCGGCTCAAAAGGTTGAAATCTTGTTATATTATCCTTATATTACCAATCTTTCCACACGCCTAGCCTCTAATGCAAAGCATCCTAGCCACCTTGCCTTTAATGACCTGTTTCTATGCCACTTTGTAGCTTGAACAACCTACAACATGACTTTCCCTATTTGAGACTAAAATATCTACTCCTTGACCATTGTCTAGCCCCCATAAAGGCTAGAATCGCAAGGACCTAGTGATTGCCTTATAGTGCAATGCCAACATAATACCTTCAACTATTGCATGACTAACTACATTGAGCTACATATCTTGAGAGTGGGCCAACTTGGGCTACTATTTTTGTATATAATGTGAAAGTGGATCCTAACTTTTTCTTTAACATATCATTTGAAATGGATACACCTCACAGTGCTCTAAGCCTTCATCAAGCTCCTTACCTAGTCTTACAGTCACCATTTAGAGCGTAACAAGAAGTATCATGAGTTAGAGCCCAAGAAAGTGGCTCCGCAAGTGGCCTAACAATGAAAAGTGTCTCAAATGACTTTGAGTGGTTCACCTAGGTGAGCTCAAGTAGGCAATATATTGATAAAGGTAGCAACCTTATGCTCTTACCATTGACCAAGCAAGAGCTCATCATTGATGCTTTCATTGACAAAGGTAGAGTTTCTTGCAAGTTTACCTTTTTTTGCTATAAATACTAAAGGAAAAGGCGTGGCTACAAACATTGAAATATGGCATAAACTATTGGAAATGTAAATCTGCAAAGTCTAGAATTAATGCACTCCAAAGGGTTGGTTACATATTTACCTACATTTAGAGTTGTAAAATTTTAAAAAGTCTGTAAAGCCTTGGTTTACATCATTAAAATAAACACAAGTATCAAGTGCGAGACTCTCTGTATGTTTAGCAAGATATTTCCTATATATCTCAAGTTTCTCTTCAAGATAGTCCAGGAGATATTGCAAATTAAAAGGAACATTTAGCATGTCCCTAATGTACATAAACTTGGAAGAGCTTCTTGTCTTCTAAAGAAAATCAAAGAGTCTATCATCACATGTGTCCTATAAAGCTTTTTTTTTTACATGTCGCTCAAGCCAACACTAATATGGTTACTCAAAGTGAAACACAACTATTGGCTAGGGCTATCCACCAAGCCAGCTCAAGGTCACCCCCATGATGCAAGAAGCATATTATCTCTATTAAGTGGAAAAATAGTCTTACACCACCTTTAGCAATCAATGCTACTACTTCAAGCTAAAGCACATAAGACATATCATGGATAATTTCCATATATCTAGTTGAAAGCAGTGGAAAGTGTCCAACTATTTGAGTCATCCATCACACGATCTTAATCTTGAAGGCTTAATTCAAAGGGAAAGTTGAAATAATAATCCTCTACATGAGAAACTTGGTTTTTTCCTCATAACACTTCAAACTTTTAGATGATGACCTTTGTGAAAATTGTTGTGAGACTAAATGCACCTAGACTCCATGCATATTGATCAAAAGATCCGCCAACAAGTCATTGAGGATGCAGATGCCAGAGTAACTAAAATACACAAGATGCTCAAGAAGCCCTGACAAACCCTAGGCTAGTAGATCTCCCAAGGATTGAATAGACATCACTTGAGAAACCCTAATGAACGTACTATATTTAAGAAGTAAAAACTAAGATCAAAAGGCTAAACAAGCCAGGGATTGTGAACCATACTAGGAGCTAGTACAAGAACCAACAAATGTAAGCCAAGGGAATAGACCACATTCTACTTGGAAAACCTTGGGATTGCACTTGACCAAACACACTGAATTGTCTTCTGAGAAACCATGACGACTTGAACTAAGAGTCAAGGAAACCAAACTGCAGAGTCGAATTGCAAAGATGAGAAACTAACTTTCAAATCAAAGGGTTTACCATCCCTAGACCTGCACCTTGGTTGTAAAAGTTGATGTCAATTTCTAGGTGCTACTGTGCGCCTTCTTGAGCTTTGCTGACTGGGCTAAGCTTTGAATGAAAATGCATTTGCACAAAAAAATAATTCAAAAGTTTGATTGATCATTCCTAATGAAAGAAAAGGTCACATTGCATTCATTCACTTTCATTGAGAAAGAATTGAAAGCTTGTTTGTGCACTATTCATGGTTAGTTACACTTGGTAAGAAAGGGATTGTCTACTGTGATAAGAAACATGTGTGTGTGTGTGTGTGTTAAGTCATTCAAAAAGCTGGGGGGTTTGGAAGAATCAACCAATCATCAGAAACCAAACAAGAGAATGGACCCACACAATGGAATATGAAATGAGGAGCTCTATAAAGCCCCAATGACTAACTCAAGTCTATAAAGGGATGTGCTAGCAAGGGTCTTTGAAGAATTCATACATTGGATGACTTGATGAAGGAAATAATCTCCAAAGCCATTCAATCGACAAGTGCTACTTCTAAATATGGTGAGAGAACCACTATTCATAGTGAATGATTTATCCTTGATGCTCATAGAAAATGGAAGAGTATTGACCAATCACAAGAAATAGCAAACCTAAAACTAGAACTAGCTAAGCTCCAAGAGGCAATTCGAAGACCTGCATGACCTCATATGCAATGCATCCATTGTGGGAGAAACCACCTTCTAGCTAAATGCCTTGAACCTAGGCCATGCAATTGCATAAACTATGGTAGTTATGGGTATGAAGCAATACATTGCCACTTGCAAAAGAGGTTGCCTATTAGCAATCCCACACACTGCCATTCTATCTTGGGAATAAGCAATTCAATTTTGGGAGAGAAGCTCTACTGGCCTTGTTAGAAGCTAATGACCAAAGACCGATAGCTCCTAGGGTTGTAACATGAATATTGAGACAACCTGGGCCCATCATAACCCATCCGTTGTGAGTGATGCACCAATGCACTTTGTGGAAGAACCATTGAATGAGGAGGCATACATGAGCCCTTATGCCACCTATGACAAAGAGGGTAACCCAGTCTTGATCGATTATGGATAAGAGACACAAAAGGCATCTGCATGCAAATTATAGATTGCAATTATTATTATGCAATCGGTGAAAAAGGTCCATGTGTTTAGTTGTGGTACACCTAGTATCAACTTGTTTTTGCATATTATAATTTTTTGCAAGGTTGTCTATTTTATCAGAATATCTGACAACTTCAACTAGATTGTTATCAAGAAACTTGAT
The DNA here is from genome assembly GCF_053477565.2 of Lygodium microphyllum. Lineage (NCBI taxonomy): Eukaryota > Viridiplantae > Streptophyta > Polypodiopsida > Schizaeales > Lygodiaceae > Lygodium > Lygodium microphyllum. Next base: position 2,413,897 of record NC_141146.1, on the reverse strand, counting down.
AAAAACAATTATCCTACATGGAAATTCAGGATGACAAATTTCTTGAAGGACAAAGATATTTGGAATTACATTGAAGGAGACATGGTAGTAGCACCAAAAGCTCTTGCACGAAATGCTATTGCATAACGAGTAAAGGCTAAGAAATATTAGGAGCAAACATAGAATAAAGTTATGCATTGCTTGTCTGTTAGTGTCATAGAGAGTGTGGTGGGCTATTTGCAAGAATTTGATACCCTTGCTATTGCATGGAAGAATTTGGTAAGGCTATTCAAAGTAAACACAAAGACCAAAAAGTTGCAACTCAAGTCAAAGTTAAACCAAGTGAAAAGAGGGAACATGTCCATTAAGGATTATGCCTTGAAGATCAAGAATATTGTGGAACCTCTTGGATTTATCAATGTGGTAGTTAATGATGATAATGTTGTGTATGTATGCTTAGATGGACTTGGAGATGAATACAAGAGCTTCAGGTCATCTATGAATACAAGGGATGATGTTCCTACTTTTGCAAACTTGATTTCTATGCTAATACTTGAGGAGAAGAATCTTGGCCTGGATTCCTCTTCTTCTCAAAGTAGGAATAATTTTGAATAGGTGTTTTACTCTTCTAGTAGAGGTAGAGATCGTGGCAAAAGCCAAGGTGATGGTTGGGTGGTCAAAGTTATGATGCATAGCAAAATATAGGAGGACAATCTTGAGGAAGGGGGAGTCAAAGAGGCCATGTTGTAGATTCTAATAGGCAATAGAACTCTAGTGATAGTAGAGAGTGCTAGAATTTTGGTAAAAAGGCCACATTTCTAAAAACTGCTTTAAAAAAAGGCTAAAATTAGAAATAGAAAAAAGCAATAAGGTAATTATGCATCCAATAGTAGAAACAATGATGATAGAAGTGAATAGTTGTTTGTTATGCAACACTTTATGAATACTATGACTACTATGGTTCATCAAAGAATGATGTATGGTATATAGACTTAAGAGCCTCTAACCACATGTCTTCTCATGGAAAGTGGTTCAGAGAGATGCACAATCCAGAGTCTCCAAGCTTGGATGGTTTGCCCAAGTTTAGAGTTGATGGAATTCTTAAAGTATGTGAAACATATCAATTTGGAAAGCACGCAATGCATGCATTTTCACTTGAAAAGTATGTGTGCAAGAAGTCACTTGAATTGATACATTCTGATGTGTGGAATCCTACAAAGATTGCAACTTTGAGTGGGTGCAAGTATTATGTTTCCTTCATTGATGATCATACTTGCAAAGTATGGGTTTACTTTATATGTGAGAAAAGTGAGGTGTTCACTCACTTAAAAAGCTTTTAAGGCTTTGGTTGAGAAGGACATAGGGTTGCGTATTAAATGTCTAAGGTCAAATGGAGGGTGAGAATATCTCTCCAATGAGTTTTCTTATTTTTTATAGAAAATTGGTATATAGAGACAATGTACATGTAGATATACTCTACAGCAAGATGGAGTTACTAAGTAAAAAAACAAGCATATTGCAAAGCTAGCTCATGCATTGATGTCAAAAAGAAACTTGCCTCGTTACTATTGGGTTGAAGTAGTTGCTACTAGTGTATACCTTATGAATAGGACACCCACATCTACTATACATGGTATGACACTAGAGGATAAGTTTATAGGTAGAAATCTAAATCTATCCCATTTAAAAGTATTTGGATGTACTATTTATGTGCATATTCTTGATGAGCCGCATGATAAATTGGATCTCAAAGTCGAAAGATATGTATTTATGGAGTATTCTCTTGAGAAAAAAGGATATAGATGTTATAGCCCTATTACATGTGAGCGGAGGGTTACCAAGGATGCTATTTTTTATGAAATGAGTAGTTGATATAGTAACGTGTAGGATACAATTGGGACTAATGAGCATGAGAGTGTGATTATGTAGAAAATAAGTAGTACTCATCAACATTGAGTAGACCACAAGAGTCTCCTAGTCATGATTCAATTGATATACCTTGCAGTGGTAGATTGAGGTCACAGGTTACTCCACCAAGCACATCACAAATGTCAAGAAAAGGTAAAGAGAAAGTTGGGGACTCACCTATTATGGTAGATGTATCATCATGTTTTTCTCATATTCATGTTGATTCAGATGGCTCTAAATAGAGATTGGGATTTCATCTATTAAAACATTTGGTATGCGAAAAGCACAAGAGGATGCTAAAGCACATGGTAGTGATCTAGGTCCACACAAGTCAAGTGCACTAAGAAAGCCAATGCAATGATTGACATATGATAGATATGTAGCCCATCACTATGCATATATGGCTAAGGCTGTGTGGCCAATAAGTATGGCTAAGGCTGTGTGGGATCATGCTATGGATGAAGAAATGGTTGCACTTAAGGATAATAACACATGTTAACATTAGCACAAGAAGAAATAAAAAAAGGTGAAAAAACGCAAGTCGGGACCTAAAAGAGGTGGCCCAGAAGAAAATTAGACACAATGGAAGAAGCAGGAAGGGAAATGACCGAAAGTGCAAGGGCGGCCTCAAAAGCTAAGTCAAAGGCAAAAGTTCATTTTTGAATGCAAGGCGCCCCTAAAATTTTTTGTAAAAGAGCGCAAGGTTCCCTCCTGTGCAAATTGTAAAGGTCAATGGGCGATACGAAGGAAGCTAGGAAGATAGGAGGACAATGGGAAAGAGGGCCTACGCCACGACTGGCCATGTAAAAAAGAGGGTAAGGGGATGACCGCCCAAAAGGGATTTAGGGTTTTGTATATAAAGTTGAAAAGTGAATGAGGAGCTCGTTCTTTGGTGTATGACTAAAGTGGTCTCTTCTTCTCCTCTTGTCTTCTCTTCTTCTTGCTTGCTTGTGCTTGTGCTTGAGAGAGAGTGTGTGAGAGTGTGAGAGTGTGAGGGAGTGAGTGAGTGAGGGTGAGGGACTGTGGTGGAGAAGCTTTCCATCTTCTCCTCTCTTATTCTCTTCTTCCCTTCTCTCATCTCCCACACGCAGCTATGGAAGATGGAGAAAAGTTGAGGATTGAGGATGCTTGAGCTTGCATATTGAATCATGGAGCTATCAGAGGGCTTGAAGGAGGAGGCTACTCCATCGAGCATCAAGGTAAGCTCACTACACTCGTAGGATCAAAGGCGCACTGGCTAGGTGAGAGATAGCCATTTTTGTTCGCTTGAAATGCTTGAAACGATAAGCGGTCCATGGGTCTTGTCGGTTGAGCATGAGCTCCCTCTACATTTTGTTCCATTGCCGAGACCAACGCATTCAAGTTTGAGCACTTGCGTATCCCAAATTGAGCAAAGAAGTAAGGGTTTCATCCATGAACCAAAGCTTGAGATAGGTAGGAAGTTTTGGGTTTTTAATCTTGGCAACAAGTAAGTAAGTATTTTGGTTTTTTTATGATTAAGTAAGTAGGAGGAAGCATTTCAATTTTTTGTTTATTATTTTTGTTGCATTTGGAGTAGGTTAGGACCAAGAAACTGAAGAAAAAAGCTTTAGGGTTTCTACTAATAACAAGGCAAGATTGTTTGATTTGTTTGCCGATTTGTATTTTGGAGTCTAGTTGCTATTCCAGGTATATACAATCCTTCATTAGGGTCTATTCTTACATTCTGTAAGTTTGTGCAACCTCTCATAACCAAAATCATTAGAATTGAGTTGATTTTCATCACCCTTGGAAACTTGTCACTCGGAATCCGCCCGTCCGATTCCAAGAATCGGACAATCGGCCTGTCCGATTCGAATGACTGAAAATCGGACGAGTAAATTGGACTGTCCAATGGGTGAAATTGGCCGATCAAAAATCGGTTATCAACCCAAGAGAATCAGCCAATCCAATTTGACCAGTCTGATTTTGAGAATCGAACAAACCAAAATCAGACAAAACCCAGACGAAAATTGGTCAAAGCTAATAATCTTCCCGTCTGATTCTAAGAATCGAACAATTGAGAATCAGCCAAGGCTATATTTAAAAAAAAAAAACAAAAAACCATAACTGACTGACCCTACCAATCAACGCATAGACCTACGCCAACCAAGTAGGCCCAAGAGTAGCCAATAATCATGCTTAGAGCCAAACTAGGCTAGGATGAAGAGAGCGGAGTGAACACGATAACTTTTTCTTTGCATTCGTGCACCACTTTGATATGAACACTTGATGCACACTAAAGAAAGTTGAAAGCTTGATTTCGCACCATGCACAGAAAAGTCAAACACACCGAGTGAGTTTAATTGAGGATTGTTTGTAAATAATAAGAAACTCACTCAGACCTAACAATCAGAACAAACCCACTAGTAATAGAAGACCCTAAAACGTAGTTGGGTGATCGAGAACCCCAAGTAGGACCAACCACAGATGTGACCCATGAGTCAAACACTGCAAGGGCCAACACCATTGGAGGAGTGGATCTACCCGGCTTGATCAATTTCATCAACAACCTAGTGGAGCATGAGACCATGAGTATGGTAGAGTCAAGCACTAATCACATACATGGCAAAGAACTTGACCTAGGTGGTTTCCTGACAGAAATCCAATGGCTAGTCACCAATTATGACCTACAGACCCGAATAGACCACCATATTAGGACATCCAAGGATATCATAGCTGTTGAGATGGCAAGCTCAACATGTGCGGACATTGATGATGGATCGCCTGGCTAGATGGGTCCGCACATCTACACTTAGCATGTTGGTGGTCATTATGATACTCACATGGCCACTGACTTATCACTTATTATATTTAGTTTGTTACACCTACGTACAGCTGGCAAAGACATAGCGCCAGTCGATTAGTGTAGTCGGTTATGCACTGTTTGACTTAGTAGGCCGCTTTCCTTTATGTTGTATCTTATCTATACTTTGTGTACATTGTATAGTGTGTGGAAGAAGAAGAAAAAAATAGCAAGAAAACGTTTTGGCCTCCATCTCTCTTCTTGTATTCTTGAGTGAGCTTCCTCTTGTGTATACAGTGTGTGTTTGGCGCCGCAGCTCAAGCAAGTCCCCCCACCACGTGATTCTTGACATGGTATCAAAGCCGCACCACTAAGAGAGGCTGATTTCGAAGGCTGAAGTGAAGGAGAAGAAGCAAGGTTCGAGCAAGCAAGCCAAGGTAAGAAGCTCTCCCATTCTTCCACTCTCTCTCTTGGATAGTGTCTGTGGAGGCACTGGAAGCAAGGTCGAGCAAAAATCTCAGATTACTATGAGATTTAGTGTGCAAGTAGATCACTGTATATTTTGCAGGTCATCCCTTTAGGACTATCCTGCAGTTATTTTGGGCGTGTGAGGCCGTTTCAGGCCCCGTTTTAGAGCCGCAAGGTTGCAGACAACAATTTCAGGGTACACTGTGATTTCGGTTGTATTGACCAAAAGTGGGTGCACAAGTTACAGATTCCAAATCTGTAATTTTTGAGGTGTTTGCACGAAGAAAACATAAGGTTTATCTGCAAACAGGTTGCAGATTACATGTACTATTGAGGAATCAGTGAAAAAGGTTGCTTGGCATAGTGCTGTACACGTGTTGTAAAAGACTGCAGAAGACTAGCTTGCTATGCTATATCCTTGTTTGTGATAATGGCAGAGAACAGTGAAAATCCCATTATTGAGAAGCTCAACAAGAACAACTACCCTTCATGGAAGTTCCGTGTGACGAACTTCCTCATTGGAAAGGGCCTTTCTGAGTTTGTCTGAGGTGAAGAAAAGGAACCAGAGTTGGGTATCCCTCCAACTGCAGATGAATTAAAAGCATGGAAAGACTGGAATGCGAAAGATAAAAATGTGATGTACTAGTTATCTGCAGTCATTGATTATGCTGGGACATATTAGGAATGCAAAAACTTCACATGCAGCTTGGACAATTTTTGAGAGCATGTTTTCAATAAATACAAAGGCACGAAAGATTCAACTCAAGCAAGAGTTGAATGCCTTGAAGAAAGGGAAAATGACTGTCAATGAGTATGTGTTGAAGATAAGGAGCATTGCAGATTCTTTAGCAGTGATTGATGCAATGCCAAATGATGATGATTTGTTTTCATGCACTCTGAGTGGCCTTAACAATGAGAAGGCATGAAAATCATTTGTTACTTCAGTATATGTACGGAAGCCATTTCCAGATTTTGATGAGCTGATCTCTCTCATGATTACTGAAAAGATCAATATGCAGGGTGATTCGTCTGAAAGAAATGGTGAACATGTCCAAGCATTTTACTCAAATTCAGGAAGGGGACGTGGTAGATCCTCTTTAAGTGGTCGTGGTATGGGACGTGCTGGCGATAACCAGCAAAACAGGTTCAATCAACAATTTGGTGAAATGCACATTTCTGGAGGCAGAGGAAACTTTAGAGGCAAGGGGAGCTCTAGAGGAAGAGGTGGATGGAAGAATAGAGGTTTTGGCAATTCTGCTATTGTTTGCCATTATTGTGGCAAAACAAGCCATATTGTAGCCCATTGCTATGCAAAGAAGGATTATATTCGCAGTGGTAAATTGCAGCAAGAAAACTATACATCATCTTCACAACAGAATGAAGACAAAAATGAGCGTTTGTTTGTTATGCAGCATATGATGAATGTAGTTACAGGAAAGGGGACACATGATGATGTATGGTATGTCGATTCAGGTGCATCTAATCATATGACCAGTCATGTTGAATGGTTTGGAAAGATGCAGGACTTACAAAACCCAGGTTATGTACAGAGGGGTGATGATTCATGCCACCCAATTTCACACATTGGAAAGGTTCCTTTGTCCTTGTATGATGGCCAGACAAAGAGTCTGACAGATGTATTACATGTGCCATCAATTACAAAGAATCTAGTATCTGTTGGCCAAATGGCAGAGTAGGGGTTGCAGGTCCGATTCAATGCAAAAGGTTGTTTTGTAGAAGACTTTAATAATAAGTGTAGGTTGGTCACAAAAGGAAGTAGAGTTGGCCGAACGTTCACTTTGGATGCTGGAATTCCTGCAATGGATGCTGCTATGTATGCTAAAGGAAAAGGAGTAGTTGCAGATATTGAAATATGGCATAAACGTATTGGACATGCAAATGTGCAAAGGTTGAATTTAATGTAGTCGAGAGGATTGGTTACAGGGTTGCATTCTTTTAGAGTTGCAGAATTGCATAAAGTCTGTAAAGCATGCCAGTTTGGTAAGCAGGCAAAACAACCCTTCTTGCATGATAGAAAAGTGAGTAGAAAAATACTTGATGTAGTGCATACAGATGTTTGGGGGCCTACACAGAATGTATCTCTTGGTGGCAGCAAATACTTTGTCACATTTATTGATGACTGTTCAAGGAAGTTATGGGTATACTTCATGAAGGAAAAAAGTGATGTGTTTGAGCACTTCAAATCTTTTAAGGCAGCTGTTGAAACAGAAACAGGCTTAAAAGTAAAGTGCTTGAGATCAGATGGAGAGGGAGAGTACCTCTCTAATGAGTTGAGTGGCTTCTTGAGGACTCATGGGATAAAGAGGCAATTTACTTGCAGGTATACCCCACAGCAAAATGGTGTTGCAAAAAGAAAAAACAGGCATATTGCAGAAGTTGCACGGGCATTAATGGCTGAAAAAAATAAGCCCAAACATTTTTTGTCTGAGGCTGTTTATATTATGAACAGAACTCCCACAACTGCAGTTCATGGGATGACTCCTAAAGAATGCTTTACTAGCAAGAAGCCTGATGTATCGCACTTGAAGATATTTGGCTGTTTTGCATATGTTCATGTGCCAGATGAGCTACGGAAGAAGCTTGATCCAAAGGCAAAAAAATGTGTTTTTATTGGATACTCTTTAGAGCAGAAAGAGTATCGCTATTATAACCCTGTCACAGGTGAGTTCAGAGTGAGCAGGGATGTTATCTTTGATGTGATGGGAAGTTGGTTTACACCTGCTAGTGATGTTTTGGATGATGATAATGATCGGGACAACTATGTGCAAAAAGATAAACAAGAATCATGGAGTCTTAGTGGACCAAAAAACATCATTTGGTACTACACCTACAGTGAGCCCTTGGTTTGGGAGACTAAGGAGTAGCCCCACATCTTCAAGTGGATCTATAAGTGTTGCAGGGAAGGACAAGGGAAAGAAGAAAGTGCTGGATGGTAATGATGCATCTACCAGTCATTTGGGATTGGATAGAGATTCTAGTGGTTCGGAGAGCTTGGATGATGAGCTTGGTATTCCTTCTGTGAGGACACCAGGTGTACAGAGAGCTCATAGTAATGTAAAGGATCCATTGAGTGATCTGGTGGTACGCAGATCTAGCAGGGTCAAATACCCTATTAAAAGATTTGGTTTTGAAGGTTATGCAGCTCACCATTATGCTTATATGGTGAAACTAGTTGAGGATGTTGAGGCACTTGTTTTGAGGATGCTATTGGTCATGCTCATTGGGATGTAGCAATGGATGAGGAGACGGCTGCATTAGAAGCCAATAAGACTTGGGATTTGGTACCCTTATCTAAGGGTAAGAAAGCTATTGGTTGTAAGTGGGTTTACAAAGTCAAGCATAATGCAGATGGTTCAGTTAGCAGGTATAAAGCTAGGCTGGTTGCAAAAGGCTATGCTCAAACATATAGTATAGATTATGAAGAGACATTCAGTCCAGTTGCTAGGATGGCAACTGTTAGATGTGTGATAGCCTTGGCAGCAGCCAAAGGTTGGAGTTTGCAGCAAATGGATGTTAAGAATGCCTTCTTGCATGGTGAATTGCAAGAAGAAGTATATATGGAGCAGCCATGAGGATTTAGAGCATCCCACATATGTATACAGGTTAAAGAAGGCGCTCTATGGGCTGAAGCAAACACCTAGAGCATGGTCTGACAAGATTGGAGAGTATCTTGTAAATATTGGATTTGGTATTTCTGATGCTGATTACTCACTTTATGTGAGAAAGGGAGATGCAGGGTTGGCCATCATAGTCATCTATGTGGATGACTTTATTATTACAGGTGACAGTGACAATGGGATTGCTGAAGTTAAGGACTTCTTGAAGAAGAAGTTTGAGATGAAAGATTTGGGTGAGCTGAGATACTTTCTTGGTATTGAGGTGATCAGATGTGATGATGGTATATGGCTATCCCAAAGGCAGTATGGCTTGGATATGTTATCCAAGTATGGTATGACAGCATGTAAACCCCTTTCAGTACCATCGGAGCAAAATGTGAAGTTGAGTGCTGATGTTGGGGATGTGATAGAAGACCCTACTATGTTCAGGAGGATAGTAGGGAGTTTTATTTACATGACTATCACAAGGCCAGACTTAAGCTATGCTATTGGCCTTGTCAGTCAGTTTATGTAGATGCCTACAAAGCCTCATTTGGATGCAGTTAGACGTATATTGAGGTATGTGAAGTCCACTTTACATTATGGACTTTTTTACGAGGCAGGTAAGGACATACAGGTCTTTAGATATAAAGATGCAGATTGGGCTGGTAGCATGTCAGACAGAAGATCTACAAGTGGATTCATGTTTTCCCTTGGTAGTGCAGCAGTTACATGGAGCAGCAAAAAGCAACCTACAGTTGCTTTATCGAGTACATAGGCTGAGTATAGAGGTGCTGCTATGGCAGCATGTGAGGTGGTATGGCTGCAAAAGTTATTAGATGATTTGGACGTGCAAGGAGATGGTCTAGTTGTCATTCATTGTGACAACATGAGTAGCATACAGCTAGCTAGGAATCCAGTGTTCCATGCTAGGACAAAACACATTGAGGTGCATTACCACTTTGTGAGAGAGAAGGTACTTGTAGGAGAGATTAACTTGGTATATGTCAGCACACAGGAGCAGATAGCTGACATTTTCACAAAGGCATTGGGTGCAGAGAAGCTTCGAAAGTTACAAAGCTTACTTGGAGTTGCAGAGATAGAATTGAGCTTGAGGGGGAGTGTTGAGATCGCAAGCTCAACATGTGCAGACATTGATGATGGACCACCTGGCTAGATGGGTCTGCACATCTACACTTAGCATGTTGGTGGTCATTATGATACTCACATGGCCACTAACTTATCACTTATTATATTTAGTTTGTTATACCTACCTACAACTGGCAAAGACATAGCACCAGTCGATTAGTGTAGTCGGTTATGCACTGTTTGACTTAGTAGGCCACTTTCCTTTATGTTGTATCTTATCTATACTTTGTGTACATTGTATAGTGTGTGAAAGAAGAAGAAAAAACCAACAAGAAAAAGTTTTGGCCTCCATCTCTCTTCTTGTGTTCTTGAGTGAGCTTCCTCTTGTGTATATAGTGTGTGCTTGGCGCCGCAGCTTAAGCAAGTCCCCCCACCACGCGATTCTTGACAATAGCAGACCTCAAAAAGGAGAGGAGACTAGCACCACAAGAAGCTTTGTAGGGCATGGTAACCTACAATTAGGAATAGCAATCCAGAAGCTTGTGGCAGAGCATAGAAATGTGTGAGATTCAGTGAGTACTAGTCCTAGTAAGTAGAAATAGGACAGCCTCTGATACAGAGAGAAAAAGAGCTCTAGAAGATGATCTCACGTTGAGCGAGCTTTTTATAAAGTGACTGTTAGACAACTCATCAACAGAGTAGAGCATCGTTGCAATGGCAACCTCATTACTTATAGGATTAGGAGTTGACCAGGGCTCTAAGAGCCAATCAAGAATCCCTATTGTGGCTAAGCAATTAGACAAGTACCAGCCACACGATGACCCATATAGTTTTGTAGAGCAGTTCAAGTAGGTTTGTGAGGCCAACGGCTTCATCGATCTTGCTCGGCACTAAGAAGCTTTTGGTCTAAGCTTAGGAGATAAGGGTAGGACCTAGTACATGAGTCTAGATGCTGTTGAACGAACTAAATTTAACAACCTTAAGAGTCTCTTCATCAAGAGATTCTCTGAGTCTAGGTACTCCAATAACCTTCTAGTGCGGCTGATGAATGTCAAGCAGAAAGACAAGGAGGACAAAAGAGACTACGTCAACTACATACGGAGTCTCTTCAAGAGGATCCCAATTGGTGAGCGACCCATCAAAAGAGAATTCTCCATAGTCTTCATCAATGGGATACGCAGTGAGGAACTCTACAAGGCCTTGGTAGGCAATTCAAGCTTACAGCAAGATGCAGTATCTAGGGTCTTTGATGAGACAATTAGAGTGGATGACCAGCTCAAAAGAGAGAAGCTCTAAGAGCTCAACCCGAGAGGATACTAATGCTAGAAATTCTGAGAGAGTTTCAGTGTCAAGTGAAAGATTAGGCCCAAGTACTCAATAGGATAAAGGGAAGGGCACGGAGGAGCTAGCAAAGATGAAGAGATGGAGCTAGCCAAATTACAAGAAATGATGAGATGACCAACATGGCATCACGTCTAATGCATGTATTGTGGTGGAAACCACTTTCCGGCCGAGTGTTAGGACTCGAGGTCCCAGCCTTGTGCCAATTGTGATAGGTTTGGCCATGATACCTTGCATTGCAAGCTACCAAGGAGACTTCCATATTCACAACCATATGAACAGCCTTACCTAGCCAATATGCTGCAAAACGTTTTCGGGAGGGAAGCCCCATTGGCTCTCCTGGCACCTAATGATGCCAAACCAGCCATTCCTAGGATGGAGATAAACCCCACAGGCATACCTAGACCAGTTGGACCCTACGTGACCCATCCACCAAGTGACGCATGGTGAAGATCCTTACGTGCATCCCTATGTGTCGTATGATGAAGAGGGCAATGCAATCCTTATGGATTACTGACCTACACCAGTGATGACTTTAGGTAGAGGTAGAGGCAGAGGCTTTGGAGGGAAGACCCAAGAACCAATCTTGTGTTGGACTTTGGACACCTAGGACATGTCTTCTCATGCTGCCCCAAATGGGAGCAGGCTAATCAGAGGAAAAGGCCCATCTTAGATGCCCAGAGTGTAGAATCACTCACCTGTTTGCCGAATGCCCTAGACAAAGACCACCCTCTAGTGTGGCAAACGATCTATCTGTGCCATTGGGGCTGTTTGGAGTTGAGATATTTAACGGAGAGGACACACCCATCCCGTTGTATGTCATGACCCGCACATACACAAACTAGGCCGACTGATAACTGAGAAATTTGTGCAAATAAAGGTACCAATATGTGCTCATCATAGAAACATCTTTTGTATATTGATCCATTGCAAATGTAATTCTTGTCCAAAAATTGTCTATGAAGCAATGTAAAAACAATGTGTAGTCCAAAAGGCTCACATTATAAAATATTGTGCTAGGAAAATGGATGGTCAAATGCCTTTTGTCTCATGCTAGAAATGAAGAGTCTCTAAGACCTTAGTCTGTGTATGCAAACTCAATTTTATAATTCAAGAAAGGAAAAGGAGGTGGTCGCAGCCGTGGGATTTGAGGAGGTGGGAGGTTAAGGTGGTTACACCCTCTCTCTTCCTTTATCTTCTCACCTTATGGTTCATTTCCCTCTCTCCCTCATTTGGCACAATACTTGCTCTTTCATTCTTGTTTCTTTCTCTCTTGTGCTCTCATTGCTAGATCTCATGGAGAGTGAGGAAGAGGAAGAGAGTGAGGATGGAAGCATTGGTCAATTTCTTGCATGCCTTTCTCTTGTGTGTTTTTGGAGCAATGGTTTCTTGGTGAAGAAGGAGAGTTTTCTTGCAAGTTTAAGTGGCCAACAATGTATTTGCAACCTCTCCTAGCCGGCTTGTGGTTCTCATGGTGCTCTGGTAGGGTGTTGTTCATTTGGTGCATTGGCCCGTGGGAAAGGGGTGGCTATTGAAGTTGCAAGAAACAAGGTTTTTGAGGATTAGCTATGGAAGGTTTCAAACAGTTTCTCTTTTCAACAATGCATTCTCATTTTTGAAAGAAAGAAAGCCTAGCCAGTTTGTGGTTCTCATGGTGCCGTGGCAAGGTGCTGTTCATTTGGTGCACTAGCCGTGAAAGGGGTGGCTATTGAACTTGCAAGAAACAAGGTTTTTGAGGATTAGCTATGGAAGGTTTCAAACAGTTTCTCTCTTCAACAATGCATTCTCATTTTTGGAAGAAAGAAAGAAAAGATGATGTTGGAGAGCACGGTGTCAACATTTTCTCTCCCCTTCTCGGCTACATCCTCAAGAATAATATATGGGCTTTTTGGAATCAAGAAGAAGAGAAGGGCCTTATGGAGAAGAAGATGGTTGTTATGTTCGCGTTTCTTATTGCTCAAAAACATAAAAAAAGAAAAAAGAAAGAAAAAAACTTCCCTATCCTCTCGACAAAATGGCACTGTGTCAAAGTCTCTCCTCTTCCTCCTTCCTCACTTCCGCCAAGCCCACCATTCGACCTCCCAATCCTCGCCTCCTCCCTACTTCAACAATTTGCTTTTTTTCTTCTCATTCCAAATCTCCCCATGGATGCCAGTTCACCTACCTTTCTCTCCTTGGTCACAACAAGGCTTTCCTCCAACCCTTCACCTCCTACATCCTCCAACACTCTACCTTTATATCCCCTGTATTGGCCCCATCCCCATATCCATTAGCAACAACCATGATAGTCATCCTCGTTGTCAACAATTTCCGCCATCTTAGCATACATTTTTGCTTTCATCTCGTCCCCTAACGACATCGTCAAAATTTGCATAGCATCTGTGTCAAATCCAACTAATCCTCCCTCACGCGCCTTATCTCATTCAATGACATCAGCTTCTCCTTTCTTTCACATAGCACCACGACTTGAACCATATTTTTTACCTTATCTTCAACATTCGATTCAAAAGAATGAATATTAACATAAATCATATAATTTAATAAACCACTTATATAATGCTTCTTCATATGAGTTGTGGCTTTCCTCTTCCTTGTGTTTCTTTCTTCTCTATCAAGAATTTCCATCTTCATCACACAACTCAAGAGATTGTCTTCTTGTTTTTAGTTTTGTTTTCAATAAAACCTACCTCTCTTTTTCCTTTCTAACAAGAATTGGGTGGGGTACATTATTCATATATCTTTCATGAGGGTTTGCTTTATTGTGATATCTCTTTCGGGTTCTCTTTTATCTGCTTAATGAGTGGCTTTCTTAAGAACGGCATAGCCACTGACTCTTCGAAGGTCAAGGTCATTGTCGACTTGCCACCACCAAATGACTATAAGGGAGTTCAGTGTTTCTTGGGTTACACTGGATACTATCAACACTTGTGTTGAATTACACATTGATTGCAAGACCATTCTATAAGCTACTGATAGTGTTTGAGTGGACTGATGAGTGCCAACGAGCATATGAGGAGTTGAAGAAGGCTCTTACGACTTCACCAATCTTATGAGCCCCAAAATAGAACATCATCCTTCACGTGCATATAGACACATCTAAATGTGCTATTGGAGATGTCTTGTGCTAGCTTGGGGAGCATAATTTGAATTACCCCATGATTTTTTCCAGCGGACAACTCACGGACACGAAGATGAACTACTCCACCACCAAAAGAGAAGGGTTGGCCATGGTGTTCGCGGTGAAGAAGTTTTGACACTACCTCCTGGCCATGCCTCTCACCTTCTTCGTAGACCATTAAGCATTGCGCTATCTCATAAATAAGCCATGCACTACAAGACGCATTGCTAGATGGTTGCTTCTTCTTCTAGAATTTGATTTCTATGTGGTGGTACGCAAGGGCAAGTAGCACTACATGGCTGATCACATGTCCCAAATACCTATAGGAGAAGTCGCTGGGCAGGGCATAGTTGACGATTTGTCGGACACCCATCTTTTCAGCTTGTCTAGCGAGAAATATTTGTTCAAAGCTGATCTAACGCTATACTAGGCGGATGATATAGTCCAAGTGCTAGAGCATGGTCTGCCCGATAGACCTATTGAGAAGGCCAAGCTTAGGCGACTTATTTTGAGAATCCAACCATACCAGTTGATGGCCGGTCAACTCTATAGGCTGGGGCAAGATGGGTTGCTACGGTGATGTGTGTGCAAGCATGAAATGCATGACGTGTTGAGTGAAGCGAATGGAGGGATTGCTGGAGGGCACTTCAATGGGGATATGACAGCCCGCAAGGTGCTGCAATCTCAGTTGTGGTGGCCCACCCTATTCCGTGATGCTGCTCAGTTCGTGAAGCATTGCGATGAGTGCTAAAGGACTAAAGTTCTTGGTTGAAAGGATAAGATGGAGTTGATCCCTATCATTTCATGGCAACCCTTTGAGAAATGGGGAATCGACTTCATTGGACCCGTCAGTCTCGCAACACAATACTCACAGGCTAGATATATCATCATCGCAACTAACTATCTTACAAAATGGACCAAGGCACGAGCCACCAAGAAGAACGATGTTAGGACCATAATGAAGTTCTAGTGGGAGCAAGTTATCTCACAATTTGGTTGCCCTATTGAACTAGTAAATGACCAAGACACGCACTTCATCAACAAGGTGATTGCCCACCTGCTCTCAACCTTCTTAGTCATCCACAAGAAATCCTCACCCTACTACCCTCAAGCTAATGGCCAAACAGAATCCACAAAAAAGATCTTAGTCAACGCCCTTACAAAGGTAGTTTCTACCTCACAAAGTGACTGGGACAACAAATTTATGGCATCATTATGGGCTTATCGGATGGCCTATAAAGCGGTTGTGGGATAGACGCCCTTCAGGATGACCTATGGGACTGAGGCAATTTTGCCATTAGAAATCTTTGTCCCTAGCCTGAGGATAGCAATGCAAGAGAGATGGGAAG
This sequence comes from Lygodium microphyllum, assembly GCF_053477565.2. NCBI lineage: Eukaryota > Viridiplantae > Streptophyta > Polypodiopsida > Schizaeales > Lygodiaceae > Lygodium > Lygodium microphyllum. Next base: position 2,398,264 of record NC_141146.1, on the reverse strand, counting down.
GGAAGGAAGCTTGGACCAACCGCCTTGTGGAATTGGAACAACTCACTAAGACTCAGCTCCTAGCCACCCACACCCTAATTTGTGAGAAAGCACGATGGAAGATGTGGTTCGACAAACATGTCAAACAACGCAACTTTGAGCAAGAAGACCTTGTTTTGCTCTACTCGGTAAAGGGCCACAAGCAAAAAATGAAATTTCGAGGGTTGGGGCTGTTCCGAGTGCGCACCATTAGTAGGACAAGCAACATATAACTTGAAACCCTTAAAGGTGAGGGCATAGGCTTCTTTAATGGAAGCCGCATAAAGAAGTACTACCCTACCACACACCCACTGCATGAGCCCCCTATGCTGGAAGCCCCTGTCAATGTCCACGTAGCCACCATCACCAAACTAGAGCACGAGGATGAAGCGGTTGTAGTATCAGCATACCTACACATCACTGCCACCGATCGGCGCACTCATGCTTTTGATGTCTTGATTGACAAAGGAGCTCGCTGCAATGTCTTGACTCGTGCTCATTGGACCCTCATTGGTTAGCCATAGCTACAGTCCACCCACCCTAAACTTAGTCCATTCGAGGGCAAGTCATATGCACTCCTAGGGAAGTACAAGATCGCAGTCTGTATCGAGTCTAAGAGCCTGTCACTTATCTTCTATGTATTGCCAAATACAAAAGATGTAGGTCAAGAGTCATTATTAGGACACACTTTTAAGAATCAAGCATAGTGCAACGTAGATTATGATGTGCAGCGTATTCACCTTGCTATTGGCAACGTTCAAATCATGACAGCTTTCAGCAAGGATAGCGAGACTCCACCCAAGCCTCTGCCATGCAACTGATAGAGCTACCAAGGACCAAGCCTAAGGAGGGGGGTCGTGAGTCATCACAACCCACCCAGACTACAAAACCACCACCAACTAAGGCCATGCCCAAAGCCACAGAGCCCATGCTTAAATGGGTGCCAAAGCACCAAAAACGACATGCTTGTAGCTAGCAAACACAGCCTCGCAAGGCTAACAACTGTCATTCAAAACCTAAGAGCTCAATCCAATGCTATCGACATAGGGGCACAATCAAGCCGCAATGGATCCCCAAAGATCTATTGCAAGCCCAAGGATACTACAAAGGCCACACCTGGATATGGGTGCCCAAGAAGAAATATCCCAGAAGCATAGTCCAACCATGACCATCACTTGCCACCCCATCTCCAGAAAGCCACACTCATTCTAAGGCAGCGAACACCCAAAAAACCCGAGCGGTCAAGAATACAAAACCCGCAATGGTTGCAATAAAAAAACCCCAACCAATCTATCAACCCAAATAGCTATATGATACCATGGAATCATCTAAGACTGGACAACTTGGCACCCCAGTGGCTACACAAGAAGAGGGCAATGCACCATCTATGCTGCTGGAGCCACCCTTAGTACCCCAAAGTAGCTCTAGACACATGAATCAGATTATAGAGCTACCCTTAGAAATATTGTTTTCAAGTCTGTCACCCCTCGAACCATTACTGTCTAGCTCAATTCCACCCCAACCACCAGCAGGTCTTAGGCCTTCCTACAAGCCACGTTCACCTTTACCACATTCACTAAGAGCTATGAAAGACTTGACCTTGGATTGCTTGATAACCCCTTGCCATTGAGGTTCCGTTCCTTATCCTACATTTGGGAAGAATACGAGTTTATGACCATAACAGTCCCCCAAAGTCTCAAATGAGTTGATCGATAATGGTGAAATCTCAAAAGAGCACACATTCATCAAACGACTAATAACATCATACTGCCAGCCCCAAAGGCCTATGTCAACCATTGAGCTTGAGGAACTCACTCCCCTTGATGCCTCTAACTCCTCATTCCTAAAAAAATTGTGTAACCTATGTCTCCAATGGGAGAAACAGTGTGCCAAATAATGACTAATTCTGACCAGTGACGTGCTATCAAAACAACCGAGTATGACCCAACTTACATAGCGCCAACCTCTTTTAGGGTCTTGGCCATCACTTGACACAAACACCTAGACGACCAGGTTTTGGCCCATCCGTACATTGATTTCATCCTTACGAAAGAGGATCTACATGTGGCTAGCCGCATCAACTCGGGTGATTTTCTAACCGATGTCCTAACTTACATTACCCAGTATGCATTAGTCCTCATAATCTCGATCATCATGCCCACTTGGAATACAACCCTAATTTCTACCATTGCCAAAGTATATAGCACTGTACTGTGCTCAAATGTCTAACCTTAGGAAGGATTCTTCTCATTCCCAAAGGGGGAGAGGGTAAGGTGAAGTAAGGTGAAATCAAAGAAAAGTGTCATAAAATCCTAGAAATGAATAGAATTGCTTGAAGGAAATTTCTCTTTTTATGCTTAAAGCATATTATTCTTTCCATAAAAGCATGATCAATCCATGTTTATCATTCAACAAGAAAATTTCTTAAGAATACTAATGGTGAACCATGATATATGACAAGAACCTAAAATGGTAGGGCAAGATAAAGGTAGCAAGCTTCTATTCACGGAGGAAGAGCGAGCTAAGTATGGCTTGACAATAGAAACGAGGGGCTATAGCCCAGTTCACATTCAAGCACACCATAAACCTAGAAGACACCATCATGGAAGAGCTGCCCCCATAAAATAACTCGTGGACCAGTGCAGCCTACAGAAGTACATAGAGAAGGTTGGGCAGGTGGTCTCGATTACGAAAAGTGCGCAGAATATTTGAGGAGCTTTAATGCTGAGAGGAACTATGGCATGGAGACAATCAAGAAAGGGGAAGAAGCCCACCAAGTGGAGGTGAAATTGAGCCCTATGGTGGTGGAGAAGGCCCTAGGCTTGACTAGCAAAATAGAGCGACACCCAAAGAGGGACATGTATAGCATGCTAGGGATGAACAAGGTTGTCGTACGCATAGTGGATGGGATAAGCTTAGTGAATATCCCAAATCCTGAGATCAAGTTGCACGCAAAGATGGTCCACGCTCTCTTTTCCAATCAAAGGTACAATGCCCTTATGAATAGATTCGGGGTGCCACTGTTGGAGAGCATTGCAGCAAGATTCCCAGATGAAATAGATTGGAATGCCTTTGTGCAAAAAAATATTGAAAGCTCAGTGAAAGCTTTGACTGTCGGTAGAGTAGTGCCAGGAGGAGAATCCTCGGCCTCCATAGCAAGATCAGCTTGAAAGAAGTCCTCCTCCAAGGCATCCATCGTCAGGTTTGATGGAATCCTAACGGCCATCATCTAGGAGGCCTTGAAGGACACAGAGGAAGATGGAGAGGGAGTAGGGGAAACACTTGACTGATTGCCTCACAATGAATAAGTGCAGTCAAGCAAAAGGACTATAAGTGGTAAGGAAGAGCAAGAGACGCAGTTCGGGCCAAGGAGAGCCGAAGGCACAAACGAAGGGAACCCCATCAAAGTTATATAAGGAGACAAAAGAAACAATGACAAGGGAGGAATGGGCCGAGTTGAGGAAGGCCCAAAAAGAACCCAAGAGGGCTGAAGATGAGAGAAAGAGAAGAGCCAAGAAAGAGGCAAAAGAGTTAAGGAGAAAGGAAGATAAAGACATGGCGGAGGCCATGCACAGGCCTGTAGAGGAGACCCACTCCCCCAAAGGAATGGCCACCTTGAGCCCATAGCATGAAGGCGAACCAAGCGGTAGTGCTAAAGTAGCCCAATTGTCACAAGGAAGGGAAAGGTCTTGTTGCATTGTCTCCCTTCAACTCTCACACCTCAGACTACCACCACCACCTCCACCACACAGGAGCCAGCATCTGCCTTATGGACACCACTTAGCTCATGTCTATGATGCAGTTCCTGGTCATAAAATTACAAGAAATGGCGCCAGGGACAGGAGCCAAAAGGTTGGTTGCGATGGATGCCGACGAGTCCAAGCAAGACCCAAAACAGCAAAAGTTGGAAGCATCCACCACAGCACCACCAAGGATGCCCCTGGCTCTGCGGACTATGATGCCTATGTGGCTGAACTCCTAGCCCAACTAGAGAGGGCTAAGGAAGAGAAGAAGGCCGTTGTTGTGGAACTAGAGGCCAAAAGAGAAGTTGCCACAGCCCTACGACTAGAGATGACACGACAAGCCGTTGAGCATCAAAAAGAAATTCGAAACCTGAAAGAGCAACTTAGTGCCAAAGAAAAGGAGGCTCAAGAGAATGAAGATTGCCTAAGGCAAAGACTAGAGGATGAAGCCCAAGACCTTGTGGCGGAGCAGCGGGACCACAAGTTGCTCATCCAACAATACGCTAAGCTCTAGCAATGAATGGCACGAGTGGAAGCCATGCATACAAAACTACGAGAGAGCCCACAAGAAGGGGACCATGCATCAAGAGAACGATGCCAAGAGCAGGAGGATGCCTTGGTATTCCAGATGTGGTCGGAAATGGAAGAGCAAGGAAAACTGGAGAGAGAAATAGGAGCCGTTTCAAAACTGAAGGAAGAGGCCATCGACAAAGCCACAAGAAGCCTACAAGACAACCTAGAGAATGCCCGAGAGGAGGTGGAGGCACTAATGGCCATGGCCATGACCGAAAGAAAGCTATATCGGGTGGAGATAGAAGGATGCACGCAAACTACTAAAGATCTATTAGAAAGGATTGCAGAAGCCTATCAGCAGTGCTCCGTGACTAGGTAGGAGGATAGCAGAGGAGCAGCTAAACCGCCCGAGATAAAGAGAAGACCCAAATTATGGAAATGTGGGATGAGCAGCAACAGGTGGTAATGATGATGTCTTAGGATATGGAGAGGGGTAAGGAAAACTTGGAAGAAAAGGCACATTAGTGGGAGAGGCACAACTTTGAAAGAGTGCGAGGACTGATAGAGCGCTTGGCAATATCGAAGTGTGAGAGGGTGCTCCGTAGAATCCAGAGTTGAGGCCGCTGAAGCATGCTCCAACATGTAGAGGAAAGCCTTTTTGAGCATTGTGCTTCATGTCACACAAGTTGAAGGTGAGGATTCGGTGGAGAGAATGAAAATGAAGTTGGAATTGACAACTAGAGCTTTAAGGTATGGTCTACAAGAGTGCACACTCCCAACTAGCATGAGCATAACCAAGGAGCAACAACGTAGCTACTTGTGACAAGCTGGCCTCTCCACAATGAGCTTAGGGAACTTGGATTCGGGGAACAAGAGCAGCCCCATCCACCCCCAATCCAACTCACTATGGAACAAGACACTGAGGAACCGGCAGGCATTTGAAGAAGAACCACAAATCAGAGAGGCCAGTTCGCCCTTACTTGATCTACCCCCAGAAGAGCCAGAGGGTGCCCAGGTTCCTGAGTGTGTTATTGCTGCAAGAAAAAGAAGAAGATGGGAACTTGTGGAACAAGCCCAATAGAGGGCACAAGCGCGATCACAACAACGTCCTGACAAGTCCATGCCACCATGCAGGGATCACCATCCCATCAACTGGCCACAAGAGTTGACTATCTGGTAACAATGGGAGCTCCAATCCCGACCATTTGAGTTCTCCTTTCTCTACCCACGAGCCTTGGACCGAGTCTTATCCCTAGAGGTAGTGGAAGGAATCATTCATTTGGGCAATACTCTAGTGAGCCGATGGGTTGAGGAGCGGAGCATTATAATCACACAATGGAGATGGGAGCCCACAGACTACTAGCAGGACAAGGTCTATCAGGTTCCCAAAACTATCCAAGGCTACAAGGCGCAACCAAAGTGGCGAAGGAGGATTTGGGAGACCAATTTTGATGCATGGATGGCCTTCTGCGGCATGCTACAGGAAGAACGGAATGATCCCATCTACATGCCCTACTCTCGCAGATATGGAGTGGATTACGATAGGGGGGTGCATGGTAGGTATGACTTTCCGAAGATCTACAATGTCAACGTAACAACTCCCAAGGAATGCATGACCTTTAGAGCAGGGAACTTGCGCCCTTCCATTAATTGCTTCCTCAAGGATTTATCTTCCTGCCTAGACCCATTCTTCATAACCACATGTAATTACCTTAGGATCATTAGGTTTCTGCTTAAACAAAAACCAGCAATCGAGGAAGCCCACCTTCCTCCACTCTTTTTTTGACATTATCCTAGAAATAGATAGTTGTGTTATGGCTAGGCTTATGATGAGGGCAATCCTACTTCCCTCATTTTGTATGAGGATCCTTGAAGACATGAATGATAGCCACTTGACGAGGTGCAACTATCCTTTCTTGTCAACCACACCTCTCAATGCGAAGGCTAACATCAAGGAATACCTGCAGAGCCGCGAATTTTTGACTAAATCCCTAAGGCTACCTTGGGACTTGTCCGAGGAAGATCAGGGTAGAGCCTGAGAGCACCCCTTGCATCCAAATCTACATTTCTTTTTTCAAAAAAGTACCTTGCATGCCACAATCACTACACCTAGGGTTTCCATACCTAGCCCCATCCCCCACAACACATGCTTAGGGCACAGCAAGGGCAAGACACACCTAGGGAGGTAACACTCGCCTATGGCTAGACCTGTCACCCTAAGCTCCATGCACCGCACCTTCCTTATGCACCAACTGGGTCCTCAAGTGTGGGACACCACCGAGGGCTTGCCCAAGGTAGACCCATCTCCCAGTTCCATAAGCATTGGCACCACACACTCCACGATCAGGTAGACACATCCCAAGTAGTGCACCTTCTTTTCTTTTCAGGTATAAACAAAGGTCCTAACCATCAACTCTCGAGACCCCACCATCCATGCAATGTACTCCCTGTCTTATGCGACATGTCACCACATAGGCACAACAAAGCAAGGGGCAAATGCAATAGCCCCAGTCAAAAAGTGAATGAAGAAGCTCATTTAGAATAGTGCCGAAGAAGGCAGCCATGGAGGGGCAACCAACGGATCCGTCCAACTTTATCTTCAATTTCAAAGGCATAAATCCCTCCAACACTAGGGCTCATTCCCAACTCAAGGGCTTTCCAGTTCCATCAATCCCTCCAACACACCCTCCAACATGGCTTATATACGAACTTAAAAAGCATATGGCTTCCCTAGCAACACCGTCCGACTCACCACCCAAGCAAGTGCCATGGGACTGTCACTCAGCTAGGAGGGGGTAATGTTAAAACAAAGTGGAAAATCTAGAAAATCAAAAGCAAAAGGCAAGGCCAAGGAAAAAGTGGAATGGAAGGCAAACACAAGAAGTGCATAAAAATCCTAAATCAAGGAGAAAGGCGCACAAGAAAAAGCGCAAGTCAATACTTTTGTAAAAGAGTGCAAGGTGCACCGTGATTTATTTTAAGAGCACCGACTCTTGTGCAAATTGTAAAGGTAGATGGACGGTAGGAAGGAAGCTAAGAAGATAGGAGGACAATGGGAAAAAAGGCCTAGGCCACGGCCGGCTAGGTAAAAAAATGGATAAGGGGGTGACCACCCAAAAGGGATTTAGGGCTTTGTATATAAAGCTCAAAAAGTGAATGAGAGCTCATTCTTTGGTGTGTGGCAAAGTGGATTTGTCTTCTTCTTCTCTTCTTCTCCTCTCTTTCTTGCTTGTGAGTGCTTGAGGGAGGGAGTGTGAGGGAGTAAGCTTGTGAGAGTGAGGGATCTTGGAGGTGAACCTCTCCACCATGTTCTCTTTTCTTCCCCTTTTCTCTTCTCTCATCTCATGCATGGCTATGGAGGATGGAGTTTCAAGGAAGAGGCATGAGAATGCTTGAGCTTGCATCACCAATCATGGATCTATCGAAGTGCTCAAGAGAGGAAGCAACTCAATCGAGCATCAATGTAAGCTCACTACACTTGTAGAGAGGGATAGCATGTTGGCTATGTGAGAGGTAGCCATTAGTACTCGCTTGAAATGCTTGAACAATAAGCGGTTCATGGGTCTTGGCAGTTGAGCTTGAGCTCTCGCCTCTACACTCTCTCATTTGGCACAACACTTGCTCTTTCGTTCTTCTTTCTTTCTCTCTTGTGCTTTCATTGCTAGATCTCATGGAGAGTGAGGAAGAGGAAGAGAGTGAGGATGGAAGTATTGTTCAATGTCTTGTGTGCGTTCCTTTGTGTGTTTTTGGAGCAATGGTTTCTTGGTGAAGAAGGAGAGTTTTCTTGCAGATTTTTGTGGTTAACAATGTATTTGCAGCCTCTCTTAGCTGGTCCGTGGTTCTCATGGTGCCGTGGCAGGGTGCTGTTCATTTGGTGCACTGGCTAGGAAAGGGGTGGCTATTGAACTTCTAAGAAACAAGGTATTTGAGGATTGGCTATGGAAGGCTTCAAACAATTTCTCTCTTCAACAATGCATTCTCATTTTTGGAAGAAAGAAAGAAAAGATGATGTTAAAGAGCACGATGTCAACATTTTCTCTCCCCTTCTTGGCTATTTCCTCAAGAATAATAGATGGGCTTTTTGGAATCAAGAAGAAGAGAAGGGCTTTATGGAGAAGAAGATGGTTGTTATGTTCGTGCTTCTTGTTGCTCAAAACATAAAAAGAGAAAAAAGAAAAAAAAAACTTCCCTATCCTCTCGACAAAATGGCACTATGTCAAAGTCTCTCCTCTTCCTCCTTCCCCACTTCCGCCAAGCCCACCATTCGACCTCCCAATCTTCTCCTCCTCCTTGCTTCAACAATCTGCTTTTGTTCTTCTCATTCTGAATCTCCCCGTGGCTGCCACTTCACCTACCTTCCTCTCCTTGGTCAGTGAGGCTCTCCTCCAACCCTTCGCCTCCTATATCCTCCAACGCTCTACCTTTCTATTGCCTAGGCCCCATCCCCATATCCATTAGCGACAATCCTGACAAACATCCTCATTGTCAACAACTGCCACCATCTCAGCATACATTTATGCCTTCGTCTCATCCCCTAACAACATCGTCAAAATCTGCGTAGCATTTGTGTTAGATCCGACTAATCCTCCCTCATGCGCCTTATCTCATTTGATGACATCAACTTCTCCTTTCTTTCATGTGGAACCACGGCTTGAACCATCTTTTTTACCTTATCTTCAACGTTCGATTCAAAAGAATGAATATTAACATAAATCATATAATCTTAATAAACCACTTATATAATGTTTGTTCATATGGGCGGTTTCCCTCTTCCTTGTGTTTCTTTCCTCTCTATCAATAATTTCCATCTTCATCACACAACTCAAGAGATTGTTTTCCTATTTTTAGTTTTTTTTTCAATAAGACCTACCTCTCTTTTTCCTTTCTAACAAGAATTGATGGGGTACATTATTGACATATCTTTCATGAGGGTTTGCTTTATTGTGATATCTCTTTCGGGTTCTCTTTTATGTGCTTAATGAGTGGCTTTCTTTCAGTCTATGCTAAGTGTGATACCCATCAATGTGTGCACAATTGTTGAAGAGACCTATCTTGCAAGTTTGTTTGTGGTTTTATTTGGTGTGCTTTAGAACCTAGGCTCCTCGTCCTAGTTGTGTTTTTTATATTGTGTGCTTTTTCCTTCCCTATCCAATGGCAATTCAAAGACATTGAAGATGAAGATTTGTTCAAGTTGATCATGGTTCTTCTCCAATTTGTTTGCGGGGACGTTTCACTTTTAGGTGTGGGAGGAATGATAACTGAGAAATTTGTGCAAATAAAGGCACCAATATGTGCTCCTCATAGAAACATCTTTTGTATATTGATCCATTGCAAATGTAATTCTTGTCCAAAAATTGTCTATGAAGCAATGTAAAAAAAATGCATAGTCCAAAAGACTCACATTATAAAATATTGTGCTAGGAAAAGGGATGGTCAAATACCTTTTGTCTCATGCTAGAAATGAAGGGTCTCTAAGACCTTAGTCTATGTATGCAAACTCAATTTTATAATTCAAGAAAGGAAAAGGAGGTGGTTGCAGCCATGGGATTTGAGGAGGTGGGAGATTGAGGTGGTTACACCCTCTCTCTTCCTTTATCTTCTCACCTTATGGTTCATTTCCCTCTCTCCCTCATTTGGCACAACACTTGCTCTTTCATTCTTGTTTCTTTCTCTCTTGTGCTTTCATTGCTAGATCTCATGGAGAGTGAGGAAGAGGAAGAGAGTGAGGATGGAAGCATTGTTCAATTTCTTGCATGCCTTCCTCTTGTGTGTTTTTGGAGCAATGGTTTCTTGGTGAAGAAGGAGAGTTTTCTTGCAGGTTTTTGTGGCCAACAATGTATTTGCAACCTCTCCTAGCCGGTTTGTGGTTCTCATGATGCCGTGGTAGGGTGCTTTTCACCAGCATATCATTGCCAAGGCCGAGCAACTTAGATGCAGCTTCAATTGGAAAGAAAAGCAGTAGGCAAAGGAGAAAGAAAGGTGACACTAAGGTCACGCTAAAAATTGAGAGTACCACAACGCTACCTATTGGAAAAAAGGTGATGGATGTAGAAGTAGAAATGTTGGCTCCAAAGACGGCCGGCCCAAGAGCACCTAAAGGATGTTGAGCCCATATTGGAAGATGGTATTGATGATCTCTCAAGCGTAAGTACATTAGTCTCGCCTCCACGACCAAAGTTGAGAGATGCAACTATGCCACGAGCAGTGTCACTTAAACAGAGCCTACAGCTATGAGCCAGTAAACCAATCAAGGCCATTGGCCAAGAAACAAAGAATTAGGAGAGAGGCAAGCAGTTAATGACCTCCTCACCACGCTAGTGACCACCCCGATGACTCTAAGCCTAGGAGATCTGCTTAGGCAGCATCTCACGCTATGGCATGAACTGAAGCAGTGGGTTGAAGGACCAATGGAGCAAGGGGGAGTTGATCTACACAATCACAACACAATAACTCAAATACCTAGCTTGATGCTGCACTCAATGCTCAAGTCCTTGCATGTCAAAACTTTTTGGGAAGGCACCGAAAGGCATGCAGTCTTACCAGACCCTAGGAGACACCACAAGAAAAAGAATTATAAATACAGGAGCAAGAGTTAGTGTGCTTAGCCATGTAACACTCCAGGACTAGGGCAACCGGCATGTTGAGAATGCTAGATCCAATGTCACCCTAGCCAATGGATGAAAGTGCAGCCATTTGGAGTGTTAAAGAACGGACCCTTAAAGATTGCAGGAATCCAAATCTCTGTTCAATTTATAGTCATGAAGGGAGTGGACTATGACATCCTGTTAGGCCGGCCCTAGAGATGCGCAATGCATGGGTTATAGAAGACTGGGGCAACGATTTAATCTTCTTGGGCAATCGAACATAAGCTATAAGAGTAGAGATGGATAATACATCCATAGGGGTCCTCAAGTTGGATGTGTCTAATGGATTTAGTCTATTAGCTTTATCTCTAACCCCCTAGCCCTTTTTCCAACATCCCCCACCTTTACCCAAGGCATATGAAGGTCATGACATACCTAGGGAGTCTTGGCTTGCCTTGGTTAGACTTGTCTCCCTATGCTACTTGCACATTTTTCCTTTTCACTTCATTCATCTCATTTGCAAGCTAATCAACTCCAAAGCTAGCTGAAAATGGTGCTTTAAGAAACCAAATTACAATTGCATCGACTACTGTCTGTGGTTGCTTCAATATTGCCACATGTTCTTCATCAAGAGCTTATTAGATTAGACTTCGGCTCCTATCCTTCCCATATTGGTCTTTCCCTCATCTTCTTTTTCACTTGCCTCTTCTCTTAGCAGCATCAAATTTTCCCATCTTCATCATCAATTCAAGCTCCCTTGCTTCATTAGTTGTGAGTAGAAGAACCCATGAAGCAACATTCTAACTAAGCATTAGACTATCTAAGCACACACACTCACATAATATCTACACTATACCCTATTCATAGTTTTGGGTCCTTAAGCATGGGACAAGAGTTTAGGATTATGAAGTTTAACATCTCCCAAACCAATAACATTCTCTATCCTATGCACAAATTGAAGACTAGCACTCTCCCCTAGGAATTCATTGTATGTGAGGTTTCACTTTGTAGGTACAAATGTTAATGGGAATCGTGAGACATCGCTTCTACTTTAGCATCAAATCTCCCATATTTTGCGACCTTCTCTTCTTTTTTGGTAACAATTCAAGTTCTTTCCCCTAACAGAACCATTAGTCACGTGTCTCTTCACCAACACCAACTTTTGATAACTATGTTTCCAATAATATTGTTCTCATTTCCATCTACCACAACACTAGCAACATCACTGTACCACATGTAGCAAGAATATCATCATCCTTATCATCCAAAGTTCTTCATCGAACACATATATTAATTCTCCATCAAGACCATTCCTTCTTCAAAGCTACTTCATCGACTATTTCCAACATTCCATGTCTACCTTTGATGTGAGTGCCATGGGACTGGCACTCATCTCAGAGGGGGATAATGTTGACAATATTTTGTGAAGGTTAAAGTCAAAGAAGGTCAAAGAAAATTCAAAACACAAGTGTTTTTATTTGATGGTGAATCATTATTTTCGAAGCACTTCAATGCTTATTTCTAGGTACTTGTATTACTTGTTGTACTTCAAGGATATATGATTATCATGGATGTATTATTTTGTAAGAGGTGGGCTCACTTTCATGCAAAATTTATTTATCTTTCACATTGTATTTGTCGCACTCGAAATTTTTGTGTGGGTTGTGCATATGTATTTGCCATTATATTAGCGATGACATAGTTTAATAAGGTTAAGGTGCAAGTATGCTTCAAGGAACCGGCCTAGATTTCACAAAGGGGTTATGATACCCAAAAGAGGGTGCAAACCCTAATTCATAGTGGTGGGAACCCTATAATGCAAAAGAGGCACAAACCCTAATTCACAAGGCAAAAACCCCAAATGCAAAGTAGGGTGCAAATCCTAAAACGTAAAAGGGATGTAAATCCTAAAGCACAAATAATGCACCATACTATAGAAGCGACCTAACCCTAACCCTAATTTGTGTCTATATAAGGGTGGGAGGTCTTACTTGTATTTACCCTTTTGGTACATCCATGTTGCAAAAGCTCTCTCAATGCAACCATTCAATCCTTCTATTCTATCATCTTGCTTCCATTTTTGAGAGTGAGAGAGAGAGAGAGTGAGGGGTTTGTTGAGTGAGGAGCTCTAGGAAAGTGAAGCTCTACATCTTCTTCTTGCTTTTCTTCTTCTTCTTCCCATTCTTGGTAAGAGTGTTGAGTTTGGAGTTGTGTTTGAGGTTGTGAGATTGGGAGAGAGTGAAGGATCTAGCGAGATAATGCTCTTCTCCATATTCTTTCTCTTCTTCTTCTTCACCATCTTCTTCTCACATCATTGATGTGCTTGGTGGTGGATACAAAGGAGCAATGGCATCATATCATGTTTCTTGGGACATGGAACCATCTTCAAGCCTTCAAGCTTTCAGGTTACAATATAGGGATGTAAGTTGGTGAGTTAGCTACTACAACTCAATGCTAGTTCTGTATTCTTGCTTTTGTGGGTTCAAGAGAGAATATACAGTTAGTTAGAGCGGAATGTTGAGAGACAAGGTGAGAGCTCGTTGCCAAACTGAGTTGCAACTTCTAAAAGAATAGAAGTCCATCAAATGTCCTAATTGTACATTTAGCCCAACATTTTCAAGCTTCAAGTCCTAGTTGTTGCAAGTTAGTCATCAAACCTCACAACTTAAGTGTGTCTTCAATTGCATTTTTGCAAGTTAGTGGGTTCAAACTCAATATCCATGGTTACTTGGTTGTTTCCTAGCTTGTTTTAACTAGCTAAAATGTGGTGTGAATGTGGTAGATGTTTTCAAAGTCCTTTAGGTGGGTAGTAGGTCTATAGCTTATGAGAGTTGTTCATTTTATTCCATCCATACTTTGTTGCTTCAGTATCTCTAAGTTGGCACAAGGTACTCAATATATTGACTTCTCAACTGTTAGGCAAAATCAAGACCCGTAGTATGAAGTGGCCCAAAGAGTGTTCTTCCTCTTTGATTTTGGATTTTGCATTCAAATGTTACTTTCCTATACTAGGCAAAGCTGGGTTTTGTGCAACAAGATTGCCACTCACAAAGGTATCCCTATGTCTTTCTCCTTGGTCTAGGAACCACTAGGAGGGTTCTCAATAAGGGTGCCTATAGTGTGATGCATGACATGACACTTACGCATGCCCCTAGGTCCAAAATATTCTTGTGCCTCCTCCAAGCATGGCACGTAATGGCAATAGGATTTTTGCAATGCTAGGTGTGCATGCACTTTATGCAATGTTTTCAAGTTTTGATCCAGATGAGGAGAGATATGCTAGCATCAAATGTTAAGAAACAATGATGTTTGGTGGTTTTGAGTGAATACCGGGAGGGGCCATGTAGAGACGTGCGGTGAGGTGGCAAATGGTCTAGCCTACAACTAATTTGCCTAGTGGCCTAACCTAATAAAATTTTGGTGTGTTTATGAAAATAATTAGCCCCATAGAAAAATTGGCCCACATGATTAATATTGACCCACTATAAATAAAGTTGGTCCAATTGTCAAATAATCAGCCCCAAAGACAATTGAGCTCATTAATGATTCAATGGTGTAAGATGGTCTTATTGGCTGAAATTGGGGTGGCAGCCGCTGCACGTGGTGGAGGAGTATGTGGGACTATTCTCGGGCCTATTCAACCCGATCGAAGACCATTGTAAGGCCTCACTATGCCTTGTTAGATGCCTATTTGACCATGAACAAGAAGATGACCAAATCAAAATACGTGCTGATGGCGATGAATATGGCCAGTGGGTTTGTAACATGATGCCCTTAGAGATGATGGGGGAAATCGGGTTATTCGAGAGGTGGGGCCATGGGTAGTTGAAGGCCAAAGCGATAATGATGCTTGGTGGGGTGTGTGCTGGCCGAGTCAATGGAGTTGCAACATTGCCCGAGTTGACAATTGCAACCTATCAAAGCATCGTGAAGTTTGCTTGTTTTAATAATAATAATAATAATTGAAAACCTATCCAAGATCAAAGTGCAAGTAGCTAAGAGCCCATGCCGAGTTCAAGATGGTAATGTAGCCTTCATGGGCTAAGTGTTTGTGTCATAACAATGGTAGGTCAATTTGTATGGGGTAGAATTAGGCTAGTCAAATAGGAGGCCAAGGCCTTAAGTAGGCCAAAAGGTAGACCAAGCCTTATGTAGGTAGGCTATCCTCCAAGTCTGAACCTTGTGGCTCACCATCCAAGTGCACTTTTAACTTGAAGAATCATGACATTCGAGAGTGACATGGAGGCATCTGAGTAAAGTAGACTAAGACTGAGGCAAATTGCCAAGGTCTAAATCACAAAGTCTTTGGCTAAATTTAAAAGGCCTCATGGCCCAGACTTGTTGGTTACATGAAGAGAGGTATGTGGGCCATTTTACTAAGGCCTATGAGCCAACACAACCTTGTTGGCTAATCATGGAGAAGCCTTGTATTGAGTGCTAATACATAGCCAAGGGAGGTAGCTAATGATAGTCTTGAGAAGATGGCTTATAGCCAAGGCATCAAGGCTGAGTGTGATGGTAAGGGTATCTTGGTTGAGTGTTGTGAGTCACATCTAAGAGGGTGGAAAATCCGATTGTAAAAGACGACACTTGTAGGATGAGATGACATCTATTTCTCATCCTATTGTACTTCTATGTACACTTTGTACTTTGTCATGTTTTTTTTTATTGTTTTCTTTAAACTCAAGCACATTCTCCTTTAAGTGGGATGTTGTTTGGGGCTAAAGGCTGCATGCACCTGGTCGCCTATATTTAATTATAGTTATTGCTCCCACACTTGTACACTACAGGTGGTGATTGCTTGCCATTGTCACTTTATTCTTTATTCTTACTATAACAATGTCAAGATTGTGGGAGAGAAGGAAGGAGTCTCACTTGTAGCTTTCTTGCTTGCACAATGGGGGAATACACACAAGGGTGGAGGCTGAAAACAGTTTTCCTCTTCTTAGTTGTGTAAGCCAAAAAGAAGTCTCATACAAAGAAATAGAAGAACCCTATATATGGGTCTCAAACCAAACTCAAATAACTAAGGTGGCATACTAACTGAGCCACGAACTAGAGTAGATAAGGATAGTTGTCATCTAGCTATTATTCATGGGCGGTGTACCAACCGCATCTGTAACTGACACGTCGGTGACATAAATGCACAACGGTCACCCTGGCATATCACGAGTGGAGCTCGATATCTTAACACTCCCCCTCGAGCTCAATCCCAATTCCTGCACACCAAGCAGGTCTCTGAACTTGCGCAGCTTCTCTGTGCCCAATGCCTTTGTGAATATGTCAGCTACCTGATCCTCTGTGCTGACATAAACTAGATCAATAAGACCTAATAAAACCCTCTCCTGCACATAGTGATAATGTACCTTAATGTGCTTTGTTCTAGCATGATAGACTGGGTTATTTGCCAAGTGTATACTACTCATGTTGTCACAATAAATGACAATTGGCCCATCTGTAGGCTAATGCATATCATAAAGTAGCTTATGGAACCATGCTACCTCACATGCAGCCATTGTTGCGCCCCTGTACTCAGCCTCTATGCTCGATAAGGCAAGTGTAGGCTGTTTCTTGCTGCTCCAAGTGACTGCAGCACTCCCAAAAGAGAACACATACCCACTAGTAGATCGTCTATCAGAAATACTACCAGCCCAATCAGCATCAGTGTATCCATGCAACTGTATCTGAACCCCAGTCTCATAAAATAGTCCATACTGCAATGTGGACTTCACATACCTGAGTATGCATCTAGCCGCATCCAAATGTGGTTTCCTTGGAGCCTGCATAAACTGACTTACCAATCCAACAGCATAGCTTAAATCTAGCCTGGTAATAGTCATATAAATCAAACTTTCTACTATGCATCTGTACATAGTAGGGTCTTCCAGAAGCTCACCTGCATCTGCGCTCAGCTTCACATTCTGCTCCAAAGGAACTGAAATAGGCTTACAGCCTGTCATCCCATATTTGGACAGCATGTCCAATCCATACTGCCTCTGCAAGAGCTGTATCCCACTTGGTGATTTAATCACCTCAATGCCCAAGAAATAACGCAGCTCTCCCAAATCCTTCATCTCAAACTTTTGCTTCGATACCATTTTCACATGAAGGATATCTTCATCACTGTCACCTGTCATAATCAAATCATCAACATAAATGACAAGCAGCATAATACCTTTCTCTGTTTTTCTCACATAAAGTGAGAAATCTGCCTTGGAAATCTGAAAGCCAATAGTGACAAGATACTACCCTATCTTGTCAGACCATGCTCTAGGTGCTTGCTTCAAGCCATACAAGGCTTTCTTCAACCTGCAAACAAACTCAGGATGAACAGCATGCACATAACCTGGTGGCCGCTCCATATAGACCTCTTCTTGTAAATCACCATGCAAGAAGGCATTCTTTACATCCATCTGATGTAAAGACCATTCCTTTGATGCAGCCATAGCAATGACTGCTCTTACGGTTGCCATCCTTGCAACCGAACTGAATGTTTCTTCATAGTCAATGCCATATGTTTGTGCATACCCCTTGACTACTAATCTTGCCTTGTATCTGTTCACAGAACCATCTGCATTGTGCTTCATCTTATAAACCCACTTACAGCCAATTGCATTCTTACCTTTAGGCAAGGGTACCAATTCCCATGTAGCATTTGCTTCCAAGGCATCCATTTCTTCATCCATGGCTTTCTCCCATTTTTCTTTTCCCATGGCTTGCTCAAAAGAAGTGGGCTCTGGTTCTTGTATCACTTTGACCATATATGCATAGTGAATGGCTGTAAATCCATCATATTTCAGCCTATCCACAGGATACCTAGCTCTGGTAGACCTGCGCAAAGTAGGTTCACTCCTAGGTGCTCTCAAAACATCCCTGGTCTTCCTTACTCCAGGTGTAACAATAGAAGGAATACCCAACTCATCATCAATGCTTTGTTCTGAGCCACTGGATTCACCATCCACATAAGAGTGACCTGCATTCACATCAAACATGGGCTGATCTACCTTCTCTTTTCCTTTTCGTGAAACCTGCATACCACTATCTGCATTGTTTTGAGAAGATTCTCCTGATCTCAATCTGCTTGTCCATGGCGAAGAATATGAACCACTGCTAGAGGACACTTCAGGTCCACTAATATTTTGTGACTGCTGCTGTGAATTCTATGCAGCATTACCATTTTGTGCATCTACATCATTAATCACATTTACTGGTTTATACCAGCTACTCATCTCATCAAAAACAACATCTCTGCTCACTGTAAACTTACGAGTAGAAGGGTTATAGCATCTATACCCTTTTTGCTGCAGAGAGTAACCAATAAAGATGCACTTCTCAGCTTTTGGATCCAACTTGGATCTCAACTCATCTGGGATATGTACATAGGCAATGCAACCAAAAATTTTCAAATGAGAAATATCTGGTTTCCTACCAGTATACCTCTCCTCTGGAGTCATCCCATGTATTGCTGCAGTGGGAGTCCTGTTCATTATGTAGACTGCTGTAGCAACTGCTTCAGCCCAATAAAAATCTGGCAGGTCTTTTTCATTGAGCATAGCACGAGATACCTCTCCAATATGCCTGTTTTTTCTTTCTGCAATTCCATTTTGTTGTGGGTTATGACTGCATGAATATTGCTGCTTTATGCCATGCTCCTGCAAGAACCTTGCAAACTCATTTGAGAGGTACTCTCCCCCTCCATCTGACCTTAGGCATTTTATTTGCAGGACTGTTTCTTTTTCAACCATAGCTTTAAGAGTTTTGAAATGCCCAAAAACTTCACTTTTCTTTTTCATAAAATACACCCAAACTTTTTTGCTATAGTCATCAATAAAAGTGACAAAATAATGACAGCCTCCAAGAGATGCAGCTTTAGTAGTCCACACATCAGAGTGGATTAATTCCAATGGCTTCTTACTCTCTTGAACATGTCTAGGAAATGGTTTCCTTGCCTGTTTTCCAAACTGACAGGCTTCACATACCTTATGCATTTCTGCAACCTTGAATTTAGGCAATCCTGCAACAATATTTTGGGCCTACATTGATTTAAGTCGCTGTACATTAACATGACCAATGCGTTTATGCCAGATATCAATATCTGCAACTACACCGGTCCCATGTGCAAACATTGCTGCACTCAATTCAGACATGTCTGCATCCAACGTAAACATTCTGCCCTTCTTCTTTCCTTTTGCTATCAAGCGACCTTTATTTTTCATATCCTCAACAAAGCATCCATGAGGATTAAATCTGACCTGCAAGCCCTGCTCAACCATTTGACCAACAAAAACCAGATTCTTGGTGATATTCGGGACATGAAATACATCGGACAGGTATTTCTTTTTCCCATCCTGCATAGACAAATGAATTTTTCCAATCTGCACAATAGGATGTGCAGTATTATCACCAGTCTCCACAAATCCTAGTTTTTTCATTTTCCTTGCATCCTCCATCCATTCTGCATGACCTGTCATGTGGTTTGATGCACCTGAGTCAACATACCATACATCGTTGCTTTCTTCTGCACTTATCACAGAATTGTTCATGTGCTGCACCATGAACAAATGCTCATTTCTGTCATCACCCTGTCTACTAGAAGATGCATAATTCCCTTGTTGCAATTTTCCATTCATGATGTCATTCTGCTTTTTATAGCAGTCTTTAGCCATATGACCCATTTTACCACAGTAGTAGCATTCAACATTACTGTTTGCATTTTGGCCTCTTTGCCATCCACCACGACCTCTTTGGCTCCCCCTGTCTCTAGAGTTACCACGTCCTCCTCCATAGGACTGGTTTTCTTGAGTTTGCTGTATATTCTGATTTCTACCATGGCCTCCAAATCGGCCTCCTCTACCTCTGCCTCTATCTCTTCCAGCATTTGAGTAGAAGACAGCTTCTTTTGAAGTTCCTCCTGAAGAGGATGCACCACCATTTCTCTGCTCCTCAGAAATTAGAAGAGCAATCAACTCCTCAAAATCAGGAAATCTTTCACGAACGGAAATGGATGTTCGAAACTGTGCATAATCCTTTCCTAGACCATTCAAGGTCACAGAAACTAAATCATCATCTTCCACTGGCGACCCAATGGAAGCAAGTGCATCTGCAATCTTCTTCACCTTCATGTGGTAGTCATTGATGCTCATATTTTCTCTTTGCACATTATGCAACTCTTGCTTGAGCTGCATTTTCCTGGCTTGAGTATTTGTACTATACATTTTTGACAAAGTATCCCATGCCTCCTTTGGCGTACTTGCATCCTGAATATGCACAATCATAGAGTCTGAAATACTGATAGGCATCCAGTACATAACTTTCCTGGCTCTCTCATGCCATGCTTTAAATGCCTGCATTTGCTGTTGATTGGGAACATCAGGAAGAACTGGTTCTTCTTCATTTCCTGCAACAAATTCCCAATATCCTTTTCCCATAAGGAAATTCGTCATTCTAAACTTCCATGCTTGGAAGTTGTTCTTGTCAAGCTTTTCAGTGACAATCTGTGAGAGAGAATCAGATGCCATTACAGAATACTGCAAAAAATTCTGTCACTGCAAAAAACACAGCTTCACCCTCACAAGGGCAAATCTGCAAAACTGGCGAAAGTGGTATTTGACCACACAGTCACTTCCTAGTGACGATTTTGCATCAACAGGCAACAGGGATGATTCTGTAACTCCCAATATCTCTGCACACAAGCATACGATGCAATCTCTGTGGTAACTTTTCACCGACCTGTAGAACAGTGGTCGCACAGCATAAAACAGGGCCTTTTCCTGAGTGCGTGCAGAAAACTTTCGCCTTCAAAACAGGCCCCGAAATGGCCTCAAATAAAAAAAACAGGGTCTCCAAGAGCTAAAGCTCTTGCCCGCAGTATATACTGCCCTCTTGCTTCACCGCGAAGGGCGTCTCAACCAAAACACCGCGAGCTTGGCTTGCTTTCTTGAGCTCCTTACCACGAACAAGGCTCTGATACCATGTCAAGATTGTGGGAGAGAAGGAAGGAGTCTCACTTGTAGCTTTCTTGCTTGCACAATGGGGGAATACACACAAGGGTGGAGGCTGAAAACAGTTTTCCTCTTCTTAGTTGTGTAAGCCAAAAAGAAGTCTCATACAAAGAAATAGAAGAACCCTATATATGGGTCTCAAACCAAACTCAAATAACTAAGGTGGCATACTAACTGAGCCACGAACTAGAGTAGATAATGATAGCTGTCATCTAGCTATTATTCATGGGCGGTGTACCAACCGCATCTGTAACTGACACGTCGGTGACATAAATGCACAACGGTCACCCTGGCATATCACGAGTGGAGCTCGATATCTTAACATACAATAGAATAGGAAAGGTAGAACACGCATTGTGATTGTTGGAGTTCCCCTACACATTGGTCTCTCTCTTCTTTGCTTGAACCTCCATAGCTCTTTGCTTTTGCTCATGTTTCCACTTCTACTCCACCTTTCACGATGGAGGTGAACATTAATATCCTAAAGGATGTGCCATTGATTTTTTAGCATCCCATAGACATGTTCAATGTGCACTTTGCCCTTGGATAGGTGTTAATTGAACAATCTCCAATCTTTTAAAGTTGGGGGGGTGACCCTCCTTGAAGGGGTTTATCAAGTGGCCATAAGCTCCAATCTTTTAAAGTTGGGGGGGGGGGGGGGGGGGTGACCCTCCTTGAAGGGGTTTATCAAGTGGCCATAAGCTCCATTGTCTAAATTTGCAAGTAGATTATACATCGCATGAATATCACGAAGAAAGATGGTCGACTCTTGAAGAATGAGCTTCTCCTTGAAGCGATTGTAAATGGACAATGCCTTCCAATGTGTAGCATTATTGGTTCCACTTGGTGGAAGTACATAAACATCCCATATGCACTTTTGTACATCATAGACCACTTGTAGAAGCACTAAGTGAAAGTGATGCCAACACCAGTACTACATCGAAATATGGTCCATGTTAGGCCACACACATTTGGGAACAATGTGATGGTCTAGGAGTCGGTGACGATGTTCCTAAGGCATTGCCGTGTAGGAACATATATGTGGGTTGATCACATCTTTGCTGTCAATATGTTGACAACAATGTGGCAAAATTTTGTGGATTATAGACTCACCAATACCAAATGTGTTGGCAATGTGGTGGGTGGAGTCATTGTACACAAGTTGCAATAGGGCACAACTAAGGGTGGGTTCACACTTGCACGGTGAACAAAAGGGTGAAAAATCCCCTTTTCCACCCATCCACAAGGATTTCCCAAGAGTTGTCCGCCATCCCATTCACATTAGTGGTGGACAAGGAAAGGAGCCAAAGAGAAGACATGGCACGAAGGAGAAGTATCCGTGCCAGGCAGGCCGGAAGAGAGGAGCAAAAACTTGGCCATGACGTGTCAAAAAAGGCCCCTAATTTTTTTGGCCTTCCACCATGTGTGTGAACATACAGTTTTCCATGCTGAAATTTGATTGGCCATCTGTATTTGGGATGCCTATTTGTTTGCCGGGTCTGAACCCACCCTAAGCGCTCTTTTCAGCTTGATTTGAGCACGGACATAACCACCATCCCCTTCATGAGGCTAGTGTGGACATAACGTGCTGCATTGGGAAAACCCACCATTTGCACAAGTCGCTCAGGATCAAATTTACACTTGCACCAGCGTTGGGTCAGCGAAGAAGAAAAACACAAAGGCCTCCAGTAGAAGAGCCAACGACTGGGAGCTCTCCTTTGCATCATCAAGCTTTTGCAAGAATTGCATATGTGCCATACCTTGAACTGGTGGTCCATCGAGGTTGTACGTCAGGCACTGTGAAGAGCACTTTGGATTTGCAGTCGAAGGTGGTGCACAACGATGAGCCGAAGGAATTGACAGGTTTGGGGCAACGGCAGTAGTAGGAGTGAGCACAATGGCAGGAGCAGGGTACAGGTACACTTGTCTGAGGCAGCGGCAGCAGCAGGAGTAGAGTACAACAACAACAGGAGCAGGAGCAGAATCGACAGGTCTAGCAGCAAGAGCAGAATACAACAACACCAGGGGCAGGAGCAGAAATTGACAGGTCTGGGTCGGAGATATGCAGCGAGCAGGACAAACATGGAATATGCATAGAGTACGAGCACCAGGGTAGGTAGAGAACAAGAGAGGCAGAGAGCAGACACAGGTTGGAACATAGCGAGCATTGGCAGGTTAATGTAGTGGCAGGCCAGGGAAGAGGCGCCAACGACAGCTAACAGAGAGCCAATGCAACCTTTTTTCACACCCTAAAAAAGGGTTACTTTTCCAGTAATAAAGTTGGTCTTACGCATGATCGTGGCTTTGGCCATTCGATGAAACTGAGTTTTTTAAGGAGCTGAGGTATTACGCCATTCTAAACTAACCGCAGTTGGTCTTTTGCGTGCTGTATGAGTGGGCGAGGCAGAGTGAGATTGTTGTCATCTTCTCTTGTTCTCCCAAACCAACAAGAAGTAAAATAGGAAAATAATAAAAACAAAGTATAGCGCAGGAGTGTCCGGCCTGATCGTGCCACAGCTCTCTGGCTCTGTGTTTCCTTGTACTCAGCAGGAATGGCTTGCAGAGACATAGACCTTTTCTTATGGAAGGAGTCCCAGTTCTATCACAAGCGGAGCAGCACGAAGGTAAGCACTATGTGTCACAATTTGATAATTCCAATAGGTCATGTCGGAGAGCCGCCAGGTCCTCCAACCCTACGCACAATCAGGCAAGACAGTCCCCATGGATGGATAGTCGGCACAATCCACATTGGGTTGACGAGGAGTTGAGAATGACAGCTCCAGAGTTCCGTACTGTACGTAGGGCACGCAAGGCTTACCAGGGCATTATGGACTCGATAAAGGCTTGTGGCAGACAGAAGGACCTGCGCAAAGGCAGCAGGGTGCATGCTGACATTTTGAAAACGGGGTTGCTTAAGACGGACATTTACATTGGCACTGCGCTAGTCCGAATGTATGCCAGATGTGGTGCACTTGCCAAAGCTCAAGAAGTGTTCGATGGCCTTGCAGTACGGAATGTTGTCTGTTGGAATGCACTAATTGCTGGATATGCCCACCATGGGCTTGGTGAGGATGCCCTTAACTGCTTTGTGCGGATGCGAGATGAGGGCTTCTCCCCTGATGCAGTTACCTTTATATCTGTTTTGAAAGCTTGCGGCAGCATAGGAGCAACTGAGAAGGGCGAAGAGATACATGGCGAGGTCCGTAGACTGGGTTTATTGGAGAATCATGATATTGTGCTTGGGAATGCATTGATGAGCATGTATGCCAAGTGTGGCGCACTTGACAAGGCACAAGAAGTTTTTGATGGGCTTGTAGTACGGGATACGGTCTCTTGGAATGTGCTAATTGCTGGATATGCTCAGCATATGCTCAATGAGCAAGCTCTGAACTGCTTTGGGCAGATGCGAGATGAGGGATTTTCCCCAGATGCAGTAACATTTATATCTGTTTTGAAAGCTTGTGGCAGCATAAGAGCAATAGAGAAGGCCGAAGAGATACATGCTGAGATCTACAGGCTGGGGTTATTGAAAAAACATGATAAGGTACTTGGCACTGCATTGGTAAGCATGTATGCCAAGTGTGGTGTGCTTGCCAAAGCACAAGAGGTGTTTGATGAGCTTCCAATACGGGATGCAGTCTCTTGGAATGCACTAATCACTGGGTATGCCCAGCAAGGGCTTAGTCAGGAAGCTTTGAACTGCTTTGGGCGGATGCGAGATGAGGGCTTTTCCCCGAGTACAGTCACCTTTGTGTACATTTTGAAAGCTTGTGGTAGCATAGGAGCAACTGAGATGGGCAAAGAGATACATGCCGAGCTCCACACACGAGGGGTATTTGACAATCATGCAATTGTGCTTGGCAATGCATTGGTGGACATGTATGCCAAGTGCGGCATGCTTGCCAAAGCGCAAGAAGTGTTTGATGGGCTTGCAGTTCGGGATGTAGTCTCTTGGACTGCGCTAATCTCTGGTTACACCCAGCAGGGGCTGGGTGAGGAAGCTCTGTACTGCTATGGGCAGATGCGAGATGAAGGCTTCTCCCCAGATTGTGTCACCTTTATGTGCATTTTGAAAGCTTGTGGCAGCATAGGAGCAATTGAAAAGGGTGAACAAATACATGCTGAGGTCTGCAGGCTGGGGTTATTAGAGAATCATGATATTATGCTAGGGACTGCATTGGTGGACATGTATGCCAAGTGTGGTGCACTTGCCAAAGCGCAAGAAACGTTTGATGGGCTTCCATTACATGATACCGTCTCTTGGGCTGCATTCATGGTAGGATATGCTCGGCTTGGTAAGGCTGAAAGGGTTTTCAACTTATTCAACAAAATGAGAGGAGAATGTATTGAGCCAGATGGTGTCACCTTCAGTATTTTGCTTACTGCTTGCAGTCATGCAGGTCTAGTAGAGGAGGGGCAAATATATTATGATATTATGCGCACTGTCTACTGCATCATCCCGAGTTCAGAACATCATAGTTACCTGGTTGATCTTTTCAGTCGTGCAGGTCACTTTGACAAGGCAATAAGTGTCATTGAGAATGTTCCAGACTCTGATTTGGCCCTGTTGGGTGCTTGTCGAAAATGGGTAAATGTGGAGCTTGTGAAATGGGCCTTTGAGCATGTGTTACAGTTGGATGATAAATGTGCTGCAGCATATGTCTGCATGACTAATTTGTTTGCAGCTGCTGGCATGCAACAAGCAGCAGACAAGGTTGAGGCTTTGAGAACAAAAAATGGAGCAAGGAAGATAGTAGGACGTTGCTGGACTGACATATGGGGAAATGTACATTCGTTCTATGCAGGGGATAAGAGCCATCCCCAGACCACTTGCATGTATGCCAAACTGAAAGACATTGGCCAAGAATTACGGCTGGATGGGTATTTCCCAGATTTGCATTGGGTGTCAGAAGAAGGAAAGGAAGATGTGCTCAGCGGGCTTGACGATAAGTTGGCCATTGCTTGTGCTCTCATAAATACAACTGATGGTCTACTTGTACGTGTCACAAAGGACATATGTGTTTTGTGATGACTGTTTGCTATGTTGCTTGGTCAAAGGTTCAAATCGTACTGTCTTGATGATGGAAATGGTATTTGTCAGGAATATTAGTCATGGATTGTGATTGTAAAGCCTTCTCTTTACTTCAGTGTTGGCTGCTAGGTTTAAAGTGCTCAGATAAGGATGAAGATTGGAGGATGGATCTCTTTATAACTTGGGAGTTCAGCTTTGTTCCCTTTAACCTTTGTATGGTTCAGTCTCTGGAGAGGACTTTTGAGCTGGGTGGGGCAGCACAGCTTATCCTACAGGTCTTAGTGTCTGTTTCCCTGCAGTGAGGTATCTTCAAACTTGCTAGCGTGCTTGGGTGTAAAGTGACACACTCTCTCCAGGTCTCTGGGTCTTTCAGTGTGTGACTTTTTAACACCTGGCTTCATATTGCCAAGTGGGTTGAAGGCTGCCAGGTTCGAAGAGAAGAGATGAACCAAGGTGCAAGGTACAACCATCCCGTTGTCAGCTGGTATACAGGAGGGGATGGGCATCGATGCCTGTGGCAGTTGCTTTTGTTGACAACTTGACCCTCCTCTTTCAGAAATGGTCTTACTGCTGGTGAATGTGGGGGCCTGTCTAATTTGCATCATGCCTTTAATAGGATACCTCATGTCAACTGGCAGTCATGGAATACTCCCAGCTCTGGCAGTGGAATAGTGCAACATGTTTTTGGCCTTTATCAGGTGATGCAACAGGACACTGTATAATCCTGTGCCAGGCACAAAGACACTGAAACATATGAAAGGTATAGTCAAAAGAGCATATGAAAGGTATCCTTTGCAGCGTAAAAGCTTCTGGCATAAATGGAGCTTTGGAACCAGGGATAGAGTTACTTGCTGAAATGGTTAGAAGCAAACCTGAAAGAGATCCTTATGCAAACAACATTAGTGGATATATACAAATGTGCTGCTCTACCAGAAGCCTAACGAGTGTTTGAAAGTGTACTGGTTCAAAGATGTTTTATGGAATGCAATAATGGCAGGATATACCGCACATGACTTAGATGAAGCAGTGCTGATCAAGCTTAAATAGATACAGCTGGAGCGAAGTGTTCCTGTAGGATCCCATCTGCACATGAAACACGACACAAGCTGTACTCATGGCAAAGAATATGAAGGGAATTGACATCAGGCTCACCTTCTAGCCTTAAGAGCTAAATGGGTTCGCCCTGGAGCCTAAGAGCTAGCAGCAAATACTGGGTCATGACTGTGTCTCAAGAGCTCCACACCCTCCTAGTGTATGGATGCGCTGGCTTACAAGTCAAATGTTTAAGAGTGGTGATCACTCAATGATCTGCACAATAGGGCCTCAAGTCCTATAAATAGAACATGGCTGTCCTGATCGTAAAGTACCTTGGTGCATTTGCAACAGGTTATTTTATGACCATTGTGACCAATGTTGCTAGAGCCCATCTGGATGCACAAGGATGTATTATGGAGCATGTGCCTGCAACTATTGTTGGCCCTATTCTTTGCTTGAAAGCTGGTGGAAGTGGAGCGTTAGCAACAGATCATTGACTAGGTGAAATCAGGGTATCAGGATTAGAGGGAGGTCTTTATATTTTTAGCATTTTTGATTGATATGTATGGTAAGTTTACCTCAGTTAGAGAAGGATGGAAAGTGTTTGACAAACCATTTGTTTGGTACATTGTTTAATCCAATGCAATGACAAACTTTATGGTGAAAACCATGAGGCGAGGTGGTTGTAGAATGTTTTTAAGGGCATGAAAAAGCAATGTCTAAAATGTGATTCTATAACATTCACTTGTCTGCTCATTGGCTGTAGTCATGCCAGCTTGGTAGCCAAGGGCGGAGGTAGGAGAGAGATGCTTTTAGTAGATTGTGGAGTTGAGCCAAGATGTCTTTGTATTTACTGTAGGTTTGGAGCTGAGATGGGCGAAGTTCCATAGTAGAGAGAGAGAGAGAGAGAGAGAGAGAGAGAGAGAGAGAGAGAGCTCTTGCATGTACACCAAAGAGAATAAGTTGATATGATAGATAGATGATGGTGTACAACACTTAGGGCCTCATTATATAGGCCTAGGATTTTCTCCAAACCCTTGACCCTCTAATCCTGGTGGGTGTAAAAGATGTATACACCTTTGACACATACATTTATACACTTAAAGTGTGTTCACACATGAGGATGGGTAAACCTAATAAACCTAGCCCTCTTTAGGTCATGGGTGATTGAACCTATGATATAAAACATAGAAAAAAGAAAATGGAAAGGTTTTATCTCAAAGAGGTAGTGTTCAATCTCATATAATAATTTTGGAAAGGAGATACATAAATGAGAGATGTAACATGATGATGTACATGTGTATGGCTTTAAGGTTGATCAAAAGCCAACATGGCTTTAGAGGCACTGGGAACATGACCAAAGGCCAAATACCCAGGTCTAATAGCCTTTGGGTTCAACTTAAGGTCGTGTAAATCTCCATCCATCTAAACCCAAACACAACCTCCCTTTCCTTTCCCCCTCCCTCTTTACCCTAGACCTTTTTCTTCCAGCCTAAGTTGTGTTCATATATGGGATTGAATAAAACTAAAAAACTTGGTCCTCTTTGGGTTATGGGTGACTTAACATGTGACACAAAACATAGAAAAAAAGAAATGGGAATGTTTTAACTAGAAAAGGCATTGTAATCTTGTACAATGATTTTGGAGAGGGGATACATAAATGGTAGCTATACTATAATGATGGTCATGGTATGGTCTATCGACAAGCTCACGAATTTGAACTAGGACATGGTTCAAAGGAATGTGTGCATGGCTTTGAGGCTGATCAAAGGCAAGTATGGCTTGGAGGCATTGAGCACATGACCAAAGGCCGAATCCCTGGGTATAACATTTGGGATTAACTTAGAGGTTATGTATAAAATGGTTACAAATCCCTCCCTCCCTCTCTTGCTCTCATGCTTTGCCCCTTGACAACTGCCAATAGAATCATAATGAGAAAAATGTAAATCTTTTTAGACAAAAAATTGGCTAGAGCACCCCCACATGAAATAGATGTGTTGAAAATGTCATAATATATGTAGTAACAAGTTAGTGTCTAATTTTAAATATATTATCTAACGATATTTATTTATTTATATATTCTTAAATTTAAAATGTATATTAAAATATATTTGTTCATCATTGGCTAAAGACAATGATTGAATAGATACACTAAGAACCCTATTAGAAGTAGTAGGTGACTCATCAGTGATATTATCAAATGAGGAATGAGCAATCGTATAATACACATATTACTTGTTCTTTTCCTTGTAGCATTGGTCGTCAATATGATTAATATATTTGTAATATTGAAATTTGGATATTTGATTCTTTGTGTAGAAGGATGCATTTGCTATGTTTGCATCTTTGCTATATCCATTATCCTAAGGATAGCGATTATCTCCTCATACTTCATCTCCTAAGCTGCCTTAACAATTGTCACGGTTTCACAAAATTTTTCTTCTCTTAACAAGCTGTTACGAAGGACAACCTTCTTGTTGTTGTTATCTAAATGATTGTTTAATGTAGTCAATTTTTGAAAAATGAGACTAAATGATTAAGATATTGCTTAAGAGTCTCTAAAGGATTGTAGGAGATAATAACTACATCTTCAAAAATAACTTCAAATTATTAACATATCCCCCAAGTGTACTTTGAAGTCCATCCCATACATATTTTATTATTTTTGTGAGATTGAGGATAGAGAAGGTTTGAGAGGTCGAGTTTGATGATAACGAGCATACTTCTACACCAAATCTCAAGGTCCCCTTTCTAGTCATATTCGTCCTGGAAATATTGATGATAGGCCAGCAAATGTAGTCCCATTGCTAAATTTTAAGGGAGAGTACAATGAAGACCCCAATCTTCATGTAGCACAGTTTATGGTAGCATGTGTGGCTAACAATGCCAGAACCCCCGAGCATTGGTTAGAAATTTTTCCCACCACTTTCAAAGGCATGGCGTTTCAATGGTATGAGAGACAGGCAACATGAACTTTTGGCATATGGGACGAAGTGAAGTTGGCATTCCTCACTAAATTCAGGCGTGAAGGTTTTGAAGAGCGGATGTGAGAGGAGTTCATGAACCTAAGTCAGTTCTTTGGACAAAGAGTAGAAGCTTATGTCATGCGAATGGAATCCATCCTAAAGAGATGGACTAACCATCATTTGGACGAAGGTATCTAGAAAGGAGTGTTCCTCAGAGGCTTACAACTAGAGGTTCGCAAGTTCGTGGAATTGAGAAGACCAGTCAATCTGCAAGCTGCAGTGGAAGGTGCAAGATTGTATGACAAAGTTTAAACAAGGCTGTCAATGACTCCAGGAAGAGGAGTCTGACATACTAATAGTAGATGCCATTGTTTGCTGGTTGGAGACAACAATGCTTCTCCTTCTGTTGCTAATGTTGTTAACAATACTTTATGAACAACATGGTGAACTGAGCTAAATGAGAGTAAGTGCATCAAGGATGGAGTTGGTACAATCCATACAAAAGGTAAACTAGACATATTAACCATATAGCAAAATTGGAGGACTAGGTGGATGATGTTAGTGAGATTGATGATGGTTGATGTAATAGGCAGTTAGTTCAATGTATTTAATGACCCAAACTTATTGATGTGATAGCATTCCAAGTAGCTCATTGACCTTTTGGTTGAGTGGCAAACGGGATTGCAAGTGCATTTTTGGGCAATAAAGTAGCACATACAAAGTAGCATGTTTGTTTAAAAGTAGGGTGATACTAGGCAGCATAGGGTGGCTATGCAAGGTCCAGGTGGTAGCTAGCATGACTCTGCTTAGAGACTACCTAGATGTAGGGAGAAGAGTGCAGTGGGTAGTAGTGGTAGATCATGCTAGTAGGAGTTGTTAGATGGTAGAATAGTGATGGTGGAGGTATCGATATCAGGGGCTCTAATACCACTGTAGAGTTGGAGCTAAGGTGGGTGAAGATTCATAATAGAGAGAGAAGAGAAGAAAGAGAGAAAGAGAGAGAGAGAGAGAGGGCTCTTCCACATATACAAAAGAGAATACTTTGATATGATAGAGTGCTAATGAAAGTATAATACTTAGGGCCTATATGATGAAAGTATAATACTTAGGGCCTCATTATATAGGCCTGGGGTTTCCTCCAAACCTTTGATACTTATTTAATGTTGAGAGATGTAAAAGGTATTCAAACCTTTAACACACAAACTTACATACCAAAGGTTTGTTCACGTAGAGGAATGAATAAAACTAACTAATATTTGCACTAATGAGACAAACATGTGTTGAGATGGCAAGCTCAACACGTACGTATATTTATTATGGATTCCCTAGCTAGATGGGTCCACGTGTCTACACTTAGCACGTCAGTGGTCATTATGATCCTCACATGGCCATTGACTTATCACTTATTATATTTAGTTTGTTGCATCTACTTGTAGTTGGCATAGTTATAATGCTATAGTCAATCGATATAGTTAGTTATGCTCTGTTTGACTTAGTAGGTCACTTTCCTTTATGTTGTATCTTATCTATACTTTGTGTACATTGTATTATGAGTGAAGGAAGAAGAAAAAAATAGCAAGAAAACGTTTTGGTCTCTATCTCTCTTCTTGTGTCATTGAGTGAGCTTCTTCTTATGTGTATAATGTGTATTTGGGCGTAGTAGCTCAAGCAAGTCCTCCCACCACGTGATTCTTGACATGGTCATGAGTGGCGCCATTGAGAGAGGTTGGATTTGAAGGTTGAAGTGAAGGAGAAGAAACAAGGATTCGAGCAAGCAAGCAATGGGTAAGAAGCTCTCCCAATCTTCCACTCCCTCTTTTGGTGCCTGTGGAGGCACCGGAAGCATGGCAAAGTGAAAGTCTTAGATTGTTGTGAGATTTGGTGTGCAAGCAGAGTACTATATATTCTGTAGATACGTCCTTTAGGAATTTCATGTTGCTTTTTTGGCCATTTGATGCCGTTTTGGGCCTCGTTTTAGAGCCGCAAGATTGCAGACAGTAGTTTCACGGTATACAGTGATTTCAGATGTATCAACCAAAAGTAGATGCACAGGTTTTGCAGATTTCAAATCTGTAATTTTTGAGGTGTTTTCCAGGAAGCAAACATAAGTTTTATCTACAAACAAGTTGCATATTACATGTACTATTGAGTAATCAATGAAAAAGGTTGCTTGGTGTATTGCTGTGTACTTGTGGTGAAAGGTTGCAAAAGACTTGCTTGCTATTTTGTATCATTTTTTGTGATAATGATAGAGAACAATGAAAATCCATCATTGAGAAGCTGGACAAGAACAACTACCCTTCATGAAAGTTATGTTGTTACACGAGTGGTGATCGAGAGCAAGCCTCATTCACAACCCGATAACGAGACGTTAAGGAGTGTCGGTTGGGATACTTGACTTTGTTGGATGCACAACACAACTTGAAAAATTCAAATATTCGACAATACACCACAAGCCACACATGAAAACAAGACAAAAAACGCCTCTTATAGCTCAAAAAAAAAAAACCCGTATGTGGGTAGGGCATTACACAACCACACAATGAAAATACCAATAATTCGACAAAAAACCAAGTGATATATATTCTCGTACCTTAACAACCTTGAGCCGACACTCGACACCACAAAGTCCAGATTCTTCAACATCGAAAATTAGCATGTCCAAGAGTATCGTCTCGCATGCGACCCTCCTCTCACATCTCTCACAAGATGACAAGAAGACTTCAAGGGGAAGGCCCCTAGCTCTCCACTCTCTTCTCCTTTTATAGTTTTTTACATTCTCACTCACTTTGAATATGCTTTTGCTTTCCCAAAAAGCCTTAGGATTTTATGCCTTTATCTTTCTCTTCGTATAAGCTTTTCAATAAGCTTTAAACCTTAATATTGCCGCCCTGCATTTCGAAAACGCAGCTACCAAAAGAGAGGTATACCACGAAAGGAGAAACCAAAAACGATATCAATGACAATGTCAAAATTTTGCGACAAGCCTAATTCCAACTCTTCCACAGGCAAAAATGGAATTGACAGGCTCTTTAGTTGTTTCACTAATCCATGATAGATTGGCTTGTCTGTCTGTTTAGGGCAGCAAATCGTAGGTCTATACCCAAAATGGAAGAGATGCTTACTGGCTACAAGTCCATCACCACCATTATTTCCAGGTCCACATATGACCAAAACACGCTTGTATTGTTGCACTCCAAAAACCTCAGCAATAGCACATGCAACACTTAAACCTGCCAGCTCACCATCAATTGGTCAATGCTAAAGCTGATGTCCCCCATAAGTTCTTCATCAATGGCAGCAGCCTTTGCTTGTGTAAGATAGGATATTGAATCGGGACTGTGCAAATGCTTAAGGGAATCGTTAGTTGTCATGGTGCTCTTATCTGAGGTAGTAACAAGGCACATCCAGTGATTAAGCAATTCCAACTTATTTTGTGATCTTTCTTTTGTACAGATAAAGGAGTTAAGCAAGGCAAATGATAGGACTTCGAGGGATTCCTTGAGGAATTCAAAGGTACCAAAATCCTAATGTCAGGTGCATCGAATTTTCTTATGATGAAGCCGGGATGTGAGCATGTTAAGGCAGTTTTCCTGCTCTTAACAACTTTTTAGCCTCGTGCCAATAGCTTGATAACAACATCTTCTATCCCACTTTCGGAAACTCCCACCTCCCGGCTCATAAGCAACTCTTTAGATGCCACCTCTCATAATGCTAGAAGTTCGACAGCTTCAGGTTTCATATCCATAATAGTTGAAGGAGTTGACACGTGAGTGAGCTTTCGTTGTACCATTGCACCGGATCCCCTTCTTGCTTTTGCCTTTTCTATTAGCCGATTTCTCTGTATGTAGTGTTGTATTCTGATTTCATGATGCTGGACACAAAAATATAGAAGTTCACATATAGTCCCCAATATCTCTGAACTAACATTGTTTGGCCTTTCCACTCGTCCATGTTGAGCCCCACTCTTTTTGTTATTGAAAGTTCCCTTGAAATAGAGTGCCCGAAGGCAAGACATCCATGTATTTACCATAGAAGACATCAAGAAAATGGCTCTTCTTTGGTGGTTACTTGCAAAGAACACACATCACCATAAAAAACCACCTTGACATGCTCCCCAAGTCTTCAATGACTGATACTTTTCTTTATATGTTCCTGGCTTTTGTTCGTGCAATGAGTCCTAAGAAGTATATGCTCTGGAATAGGAATTCGTACTCATCAACTCATGATTTGAAAAAATATGCAGAGTCGGATCCATGAAATGCAATCAATCAATCCATGCTCACACAAAAATAGTGTATGCATTTGAAGAATTGTGCCTAGCCTATCTAGATGTGATTGTGCATCATGCAAAATGCAAACATAGTTCCTTGATTATTTAAATCCTTATCCTCACCTCTCAACTCTCTTCAAAAAGATATGATATACTCCACTCCTCCCATCCAATTCTCACAATCTCTCAAGAAAATGATGGTCCTCAAGATGTTGACCAGATATGGACAACCCATCTCACAATTGGCGGCATCCTTCTCGACCCTCAAACTCACCCCATCATCTTACCCACTCAAGCAGAGGTTTCTAACTTTGTGATGAACATCCCAAATGGTGCGTGCTCAATGACAGGTACTCTCTCTTGTCCGTGTGCATAAAAAATTTACTGCATATAGCTGCAGTGGACCTCATGCCGTGCTAGTGCTCAACGATGGTGCAAAATGTGCTTCATCCTAACCCATGGCATGGAAGTATTTGATAAGAACAGGAGACGACCCCTGAGTGTAGTGCATCAACAAGTGCAACGTGAAGTGCTCGTGAACCCATTATCCCCGTGATATGCAAAATTTTCAACAAGAAAACAAACCTTGCTCCACAATGCTCGGTAGCTACTAACAAACTCCTACTTCAACCTGTCCAAAAAAATACCAAGCTCGACCGAGGCTATCAAGTTTCACACTCAACAAATCAAACAAAATGATAGAAACAAATCCCAAGCTAGACAAACATAAGGAATCCAACTACGAAATAACAAAATAAACTGTCACACAAACAACTAAGCTAACAAAAATCAAGCCTAACTACAATTTGACTAGGGCTTTTCAGTTTTCACAAAAACACTTGACAACGTGTGACAAACTTCTCATTGGAAAGGGCCATTATAAGTTCGTTTCAGGTGAAGAAAAGGAGCTAGAGCTGAGTATCCCTGCGACTCTAGATGAATTAAAGGCATGGAAAGAATGGAATGCAAAAGACAAAAGAGTGATGTATTTGCTATTTGCAGTCATTGATAATACTATGTTAGGATATATCAGGAATACATAAACTTCACATGCAACAGCTTGGAAAAAATTTGAGAACATATTTTCAGTAAATAAAAAGGCATGAAAGATTCAACTCAAGCAAGAGTTGAATACCTTGAAGAAAGAAAAAATGCTTGGGAATGAGTATGTTTTGAAGGTGAGGATCCTGCATTGCAGATGCTTTAGCAGCGATTGATGCAATGCTTGATGATGATGCTTTGGTTTCATCTACTTTGGGTATCCTTAATAATGAGAAGACTCAGAAATCATTTGTCACTTCTATATATATATGAAAGCCATATCTAGATTTTGATGAGTTGGTTTCTCTCATGATTACCGAAGAGATCAATATGTAGGGTGACTCATCTAAAAGAAATGGTGAATAGGTCCAAGCATTTTACTTAAGTTCAAGAAGGGGATATGACAGATCCTCTTTGAGAGGCCATCGTATGGGATGTGTTAGTGATAAATAACAAAACAAGTTAAATTAGCAATTCGGTGAAATGCAAGTTTAGGAGGCCATGGTAACTTGTAATGAAAGAAGCTGAGAGGAGAGAGAAGAAGAGCTAAGGAGAGAGAAAGAGAGCAAGAAGAAGAAGGAAGAAGACTAGAAGAAGAGAGAGAAAGAGAGAAGGGAGGAGAGAAGGAAGGAGGAAGCCATGGAAGCTGGAGATGAAGGTGAAGAGTATGATCTTGATAATAACTGGTTGCCCTAATCTTGGGCTCTTACACCTTAAAAACCCCGGTCAATGTGATGGGGTGTCTAAACCCTGTTCGGTGTGTATCCTGCTTGTTACAATCTATCCCTACTCAAAAGGTTTTTGCCCTAAAAAACAAGAAGAAATAGAGGGGAGTGATGGGTGGGCTAAGGGAGGGTTATAGAGTACTACTCTGAGCCCCCTTTGACAATGAAGATTAGGTGTGGAGAGACTAGGGACAGCATGCAGTCCTCTCGGGACCGGTTTTCTGAAGTAAACTTGTGTGGAGATTAGGTGTGGAGAGACTAGGGAACATCATGCAGTTCTCCCGGGACCGGTCAGCTGAAGTAAACTGGTCACAACTTTTGATAGGCTGCTCTAAATAGGGCGTACCATATGTCAAAACGGAGCTTATGACGAGTACTTTCAGCCTATGTAGAATGCACATGCATGTGATTTGAGTAAGTACAAAACTGTTCTAAAACAATGTACAGTCTACGGGCAGAGGATGGGCAATTTGGGGCATGATCGGCTAGTCTTCCAGTCGTTGGGGCTCACAGAGGTAGGAAAATTCATGGAGGATGGTTGTTAGGCGCCAAGAGGCTTCTTCCAAGGATAGACCTTGCCATTTGATGAGGTATTCTTTGATGGATCGGGACCGTAAGTGCTTATCTCACTGCCCAATGATTGCTTTAGGGACATATTGAGTGATGCCCTCTTCATCTATGGGGGAAAGTTCTTCCACATAGTCCATCGAGGAGCCGACAAAGGGTTTCAGCTGGCTGACATGATACATTGTGGATTTTGGTGGTAGGGGGGAGTTCTAAAGCGGTAGGCCAAGTCGCCAACTCTCTTCAGGATTCGGTATAGGCCATAGAAGCGATGGGCTAGCTTGTTACTGTTGCCCTCTTTGAGAGTTGAGTAGTGGATTTAGGCACTTTCAAAAGGACCAATTCCCCCTCTTGAAATTCCAAATGCCTTCGTTTTTCATCAGCATAGAGTTTCATGCGTGTTTGGGCCTTTTGAAGATTCATTTTGCATTGCTGAAGTAAGGCTTGCATGCGATCCAATTTAGCTTGACTCTGAGGGTTGATCTTATCAGTAAACAAGACTATGGGAAGGGGAACCTTATACCCATATAAGGCCTCAAAAGGGGAAACTCCAATGCTAGAGTGTGTGGAGTTATTATATGCAAACTCAGCCAAGTGAAGCCACGTATCCCAATTGTGCTGTACATCATGGCAAAAGTGCCTCAAATATGTCTCAAGCCATTTGTTCACTCTCTCAGTTTGGCCATCAGTCTGAGGGTGGACGCAGTGGATGGAGCAACCTTGGTCCCCATGGAGGTGAAAACTGTCTGCCAGAAGTTGCTCATAAACTTTGCATCCCAATCATGTACTATGACTTGTGGTAAGCCATGCAGCTTGAAGACATTTTCCATAAAATGAGTGGCCACCTGAGAGGCAGTATATTGGATCTTAGTGGGGATAAAGTGGGTAGCTTTGGTGAGGCGATCAACTACCACATAAATACTATTCCACCCTTCCTTAGTCGCAGGAAGGCCAGTGATAAACTCCATTGTGATGTGAGTCCATTTCCTTCAGGGATAGGGAGAGGCTGCAAGAGGCCAGCAGGCCTGAGTGTACTATCCTTGTTCTATTGGCATGGAACACATTTGGTCACAAAGTCCTTGACGCCCCTCCATAAGCCTTTCCAATGAAAGCTCTTGGCAATCCTGTCATATGTTTTGAAAACACCCAAGTGACCAGCAGTGGGGCAAGAATGCATCTCTTCCATGATCTTCTGCGTGAAGAGGGACGTGTGCGGAATGACATTCTTGCCATGGAACCAAATAAGGCCATGCTTGAGATGATATTGGGAGTTTTCAGCCATAACCCCATGCTGTAATTTCTGAAATGTGTGGCTGAAATGATCATCTAACAAGTAAGCCTCTTGGAGCTCTTCAACCCAATCATTGTGCAATTCTGAGATAGAGGACACTCTGCATGCCCACATTCGCGAGAGTGAATCAGCCACAATATTATCCTTGCCCCATGTGTGTGAAATATCAAAGTCATAGTTTTGTAAGGTTGCCACCCATCGCCTTTGCTTAGGAGTCAAAGTAGACCGAGTCAAGAAGTACTGGAGGACTCGGTGGTCACTTTTTACTTGGAAGCGACTGCCATACAAATAGTGGTGCTATTTCTTGATGGCATGGAGGATGGCCAACATCTCTTGGTCATATACATTCATTTGCATCTCCTTCTCATCAAGCTTGCAGTTTTCAAATGTAATCACACCATGCTCTTGCAACAATACTGCACCAATACCTCGGCCACTGGCATCACAATGAATGGTAAATAGCTTAGATAAGTCAGGGCAAACAAGGATGGGGGATGAAGTAAGCGCGTCCTTTAACTGCTTGAAGCTACAATCCGCAGTGGCATCCCAAAAGAATGACTCCTTTTTCAAGCAATCAGTTAAAGGTGTTGCAATGGTGGCATAGTGCTTAATGAAGCATCGGTAGAATGAGGAGAGACCAAGGAAGCCACGCAAAGAAGTGGTGGTGGAAGGAGTGGGCCAATCTCTAACACATTGCACCTTCTTCGGGTCAGCCTGTATACCATTTTTGCTCACAATGTGTCCCAAGTACTCCATAGATGTCTGCATGAATATGCATTTTCTCTCCTTAGCAAAGAGTCGATGCTCTCTCAATATGTCAAACACCCTCAAAACGTGTGTCAAGTGCTCCATAGATGACTTGCTGTAAATGAGGATGTGATCAAAGAAAACAAGCACGAACTTGAACAGAAAGGGCTGTAGGATTTTATTCATGAGACTTTGAAAGGTGGTAGGGGTGTTAGTCAACCCAAAAGGCATCACAAGAAAATGATAAAGTCCACGATCAGTCCTGAAGGCCGTTTTGACCTCATCTCTTGCCCGCATACGAATCTGATGGTAGCCAGAGTGCAAGTCAATCTTAGTGAAAAAGTATGCCCCTTTTAACTCATCCAGCAAATCATCAATCCGTGGGACGGGGTAGCTGTTCTTCACTGTAATTTTGTTCAAATCTTTGTAGTCAATGCACATGCGAAAGGAGCCATCTTTCTTTTTGACTAAGAGGATAGGGGATGCATAGGGGGAAGAACTCAGTCATGAAAAGCATCTCCAACAACTCCTTGATTTGCTTTGCAACCTCTTCCCGCTCACACTTAGAGAGTCTATAGGGGGGTTTGTTCACTGGCTTGGAATGGGGCTCTAGGTCAAGTGGGTGGTCCACTTGTCTCTTGGGAGGGAGGGATGTAGGCATCTGAAATAAGTCATTGTATTCCTCAAGTAAGGCCTGCAAGGCTGAATCATGAGATACTGCGGAGGGCTGATCAGAATTGTCCTTATTTAATTGCAAAACAAAGATTTGTGAGAATTTCTTAAACTCCCGTTTGAGTTGCTTTGCTGTAATGAGCTGAAAATCAGCATGATCTTGAACTCCCTCCAGGTGGATAGGTTGTCCATGCATCATAGACTCCATGTAAAGCTGAGAGAAGTCCATAGTAGTTTTTCCCAATTGTTTCATCCAATCACAGCCCAAGACAACATCAATGGGGCCCATATCTAGGGTAATTAGATCAACCAGTGCCACATAATTTTCAGTCAGGCATAAGGGAAATGCAGGACATATATGTGTGCTGATTTCTTCTTCTCCATTTGCTACTTGGACCTTCAAGGAATGGTGTAATGCCATAGGGATACATTTCAACCGATCAATGGCTGATTTATTGACTGTGAGTGTTTCCACTATCCACAAGGATGAAAACATGCTTTCCATTGATACTGCCTTAAATGCAAAGGGTACTGGGGCTACGAGAACCCGTCCAAGCATCCAAGGAGATCGAGCAAAGGGAAGTGGGAGGTGGGTGGGATGTTAAATCAAGTATCTGTGGAGGAGCACCGCCTGGGTCAAAGGGAAACCCATCCTCGGGGTCATAGAACTGCTTGTGATCAACATCCTCCATGGGCTCAGCTTGGTTAATGGGTAGGTCATCCTCCTCAGTGTGCTAATCTTCCATGACATACATGCTATGAACTTTGACCTTAGCTATCTTGTACAGACATTTGGAGTCATGATCAGCAGTGTACTTATCTCCACACTTAAAGCATAGGCCCTTTTCTTTCCGTTCCTTCACAACACTTGGGGAGATAAACTGTTGACTACTGGATCCATGGGAAGGTGATGCATTGGACTGTTTATTTTCAGCATTCGAGCCTGATGTTATCCCAAAAGTGCCCATTTTTCTTTCAGCATGGAAGGCAAGGTAGGTGGGTACTTTGGGGCTGTTATTAGTCATAGAAGTGCCTCGAAAACCACCTCCGTATGGGGGCTGATCGTGAAGGAATACGGGGAGTTCCAACACCTTGCTAAAAATGCTCATTCTTACGGTACTTTCTTGCATATCTCTCAGCCAATTCGATTGCATCAAACAGTGTGGTAGGTTTTTAGGCCATGACATCGGCTGATAGACTCAGTTCCAACCCATAGATGTACTTGTGCAATTTAGCATTGTCACTAATGCTCTCCACATACATGGTCAAGTTCATGAACTGATTTGTGTAGTCACGTACAGGGAGGTTACGTTGGTCAAGAGTGTACCATCGTCTTGCCAACCGTTCTTTTTCCACAGGGGACACAAAAACTTGGACCATATGCATTTTGAAATCTTCCCAATCAATGAACTGTTAATTCTCCCGATTGATATAGCGCCACCATGTGTGGGCAAACCCTTCCAAGTGGAGAGAGGCAAAAAGTATTTTCTGATAATCAGTGCGGGGGTAGATATTGAAGTAGGACTCCAACTTGGACGTCCATTCCTCCAAGTCAGATGGTGAGGGGGATTGCGCATTGTACTTTGTGAGGATGACCTTGTCATGTAGATCATAGGGGCCTTGTTGCCCATGAAATCCTTGCTGTCCATGCAGCCCATGGTGGCCATACATGCCTTGCTGTCCATACATCCCTTGTGGTGCATTAAGCCCATGTTGTCTATTATAACTATGCTGTCCATGATTGCTAGGCTGGCCATTTGTACTATATTGTCCTTGATGGGGCTGATTCATATGGGATGCATGATGGGGGCTCTTAGGTAGAGCGGGTGAAATCAGAACCAAGGTGAAAGAAGGCCTCAAGTGGATGTTGCCGGCATGGTGGATGGGGGAATTCAATTGGGGCTCATCATGCGTATGAGAGGGTTCCCCGATCTTATAGGTAGAAGGGGAAATTCCCTTAGTGCTAAGTATACCCTGTGGACCATGCGACGGTTCTTGATGTGGAGGACGTCTATACTCATGTCTAGAGTCATTGGTCTTCTCTTGGGATGAAGCAGTCGCTAATTGAGCAATAAGAACAGTGAGCTGCTCCAAGGTCTGTTGAGTCTTCGAGTTTGAGATAGCCTACCACAGGATACGCATTGTTAGTCTTTCAATGATGCTTTCACATTCTGTCGCCCAAGATTCGAATTTTTCTATGTCATACCAAGTTGTAGCAAACGGTTTTAGTGATGTTTTTCTAGAAGCCATAGTTTTCCTTTTTCTAGAAGTCCTGAAGGATGCCTTGTGATTTTGTTTCTTCGTAGCGTCCATTGATGCTAATGAGAACAATATGTTTTTATCATAAAACTGAATCCACTTGTTCACGGAAAAACATGCTATACTTCATAATTTTATTTTTTTAAGATAGTTTATTTTTTGACGTGCAAGGATTGTGATTTTTTTCTTCTTAATAGTAATTCTAATAAAATAAATAAATAAAATCAATAAACAATAACAATACTTCAAAAACTTTTTTTAAAATAAATCAAATGAAAAAACATGCTATATAGCATGCCAAAGAGTTGGCACAAATCTTTTCGTAATTAAATAATTATAGGTGTCATTCCCCCGTCCATTCAAAATATCCGATTTGTTGAAGTTTTACATCTTTATTTTTTTCAATACGATTGAAGGTTCGTTACACTTTATTTTTCACAATACGTTCAAAAGATCGTTTTCTTTCATTTTTGTTTCACTACTATTTACTAATCGTAAAAAGAACGAATGACCAAGATTTAAATCTAATCTTAATTAACTAAAAAGACAAAGGACATGAAATGAGAAACATGCTAAATAGCATGCCGAAGAGTTGGCACAAATCTCTTCATAATTAAATAATTATGGAAGAATGTGTCATTCCCCCATCCATTCAAAATGTAGTTTGTTGAAGTTTTACATTTTCGTTTTTTTAGTACGTTCAAAAGTTCGTTACGCTTTTGTTTTCGCCATACGTTCAAAAGATCATTTTCGTTTCACTACTAACTAATCTTAAAAAGAACAAATAACAAAGATCTAAATCTAACCTTAATAAACTAAAAAGACGAAAGACAAAATTGTTTAAACTAATTCTAAGAAGAACGAATGACGAAAATTTGAATCTAACCTTTTGGCTTACAAACACAATGATCGAGGAACTCACGTACGTGTCTCCATACACTTGTGTATGGCCTTCCTCTCTCCTCAAATAAGAGACAAATTTCATAACGATGACCTTCCTCTCTCCTCAAATAAGAGACAAATTTCGTAATGAGGAGAATGGCCCATACTACTTAACTCTCCCCCCTTTATATAGGCTTAAGGCTTCCCAACGTTCAAAGTTTTTCTTTAAGCTTTTTAAAGCTTTTGCAGTTTGCAAACTTGAAAGTCTAAAAGCTTTCAAACGTTTAAGCTTTTCTTCAATTTTGGGTGTACGCTTATGTTTTCCTTCTTTAACCCAAACAAATAACAAAAAAGATAATCACAAAACATCACATAACCGCACTTATTAAATAGTGGATCTGAAGCATGCTAATCCCTTAGGTTGTCTCCATGAGAAAGCTCCAAATATATATGGAGAGATTTTCTCTAAGGTCTTGGCATAATCACATATACAATACTTTTGGACGTTTTTAGAGGGTTGCCACATAATATGCAAAAGCTTATGGAAGTGAAGTCCCACATCCACACACAGCTAATCTCGGACTTGGTCATGTCTATTGACTTGCACGTGTCCGGTCCCTACACCTCTAATTGAATGAATGATTATTCTCTCCTCATTTGTTTTGCGAAGTCACGCATGCTAGATGTGGTGAACATGACTCTTTCCCTATATTCTCCTATAACTCTTCACTTTGGTTGGACATGTTAGGACTTACTGTTTGGGCATGGCATAATACACGAGTTTGCTTTTGTTAGCGTTGCCCTAAATAGTATAGTAATGGTTAGGAAGATCTAACCCATTCTTGAGGGGAAATTTTCTCCCAGTAAACAAGCATTTTATCAAGATTTTTATTTTCTTTTGCTTTGTAAAGGCCTTTATCTAACATTTAAAAAAGCACAAAAAGAGAAACTGGCATAAGGGAAGGCTCCAACACATGATGCGCACTCTTATTCCAGTTATATGCCACTCTATGGTTGTCCAACTACTCTCCCATCCCTCAATAGCGACACACTATTGGGGGCATGGAACACATTGATTCAGTTCATTGTCAACTGTATCCATGCTGTGGTTACTAATGTACCCTCCACAATAACATGTCTATATATTGATGGGTGAGCCCATGAGACGCATTGTTCACTTCCCTGTAGGGCTGCTTTGAAAGCATAGTGGATTGCTGTCATATTAATTATATTTATGTTTATCACAATCTAGCCCTTTTTGCCTATGATGTTTTATGCCACTTTGCTTTGTCAAGGTCATGTTTAAGACACAATCTTGGTTGCTACTGGTTTGCAGGTTATGTCAAGCTATTTCTGCGGCTGTATTTCTCTTTATTGACTATACTAACACTTGCCTTTCTGTTGTGTTCAGAGATTCTGCATGGAACTTCACTAGCGTGCAATTGTAGCTGCATGTGACTCAACATGTTGACTTTACCTATGTTGCATGCATGACTAGCAACTCGAATTGATCAACCACTGTGACAGTTGGCAACCGGATATGCATCGTGTGTGCACACTGCCCATGTGTGGTCTGTGCAAC
Source organism: Lygodium microphyllum (assembly GCF_053477565.2). NCBI lineage: Eukaryota > Viridiplantae > Streptophyta > Polypodiopsida > Schizaeales > Lygodiaceae > Lygodium > Lygodium microphyllum. The sequence continues at coordinate 2,354,336 of NC_141146.1, read as the reverse complement.
ATGACACCTGCTAGGCCCATCTCAATAGCGTCTACTGATCGCTGCAGTCATATATTTGGCTTAGCATAAATTTTTTTGAGTTGCAGTGCTTTTTGCTCTATTCAACCATGGATCACTTCAGCCTAAATATTCCATAGCTAATCATCAAAAATATGAGCTGTATTCAGCATGTCTTTATAGTTTACAGGCCATTAGATATGTTTAGGTTCATGAGAGCAAGTGGATTCACTATCATTGGGAAATATTTTTGTGAAAACCTGCTATAAAAAGTGTCTACGTTTTGAAATTGTGCCAAAAAGCATCCTTGATATTTGCATCCAAGATGTAGATTGATTCAACAGTTTCCTCATTTGTTGGTTTTATTTATTCGAGCACTCAGCTCAAGTAATTTAAGTATCCCCCTTTCATACTGCCCTTTCAAACCTCTTCACCTTCACATTGATTGTATGCAGGTCCTTCAAATGACCTCACCTTGTTTGTTATTAACAGGGGGGGGCAATGAGTTGTCAGCATGTGTTGTCCCGAATTCAACATGCAGCTAGGGGTTGAACAATCCATCTGCACAAATCAGATATGCAGTTTTGTTTGACATCTGGATATACAGTTTGCCTCTTTGACCTGAATTTTGCACTTACTCCTGAAATGAGCAAGGTAGATGGTAGTCAGCACAAATGCACATGTCTTAAAATGTACAGGTCTACTTATGAGTGTATTGATAAGGACACATTAAATGGCAAACTTTTCACTATGCCCCCATGCCACATCTTTCATTCAATCATCTTTCCTTACGACACTCTGAGCTGACATGGGGAGAACCATTCCAGCCATAAAGGTTGATCAGTCCCTTCTGGCCTTGCAGCTGGCTATCGTCACCCATATCAAACAAATGCACATTTCCACCTGTTTAGGAGTCCACTACCAACGTCCTGGTATCTTCCATAGTAAACGAATGTACATTTCCACCTACATCAGTTGACCAAGAATGTCTTGGTATCTCCCATGCTCCATTTTTTGCACTCAAAGCCTCAACTTCATCTGCTTCCTTTTCCATGCCTGCAGCTGCATATATATTACTCATGCAGACATACGCCGCAGCACACTTATCATCCAACTGTAATATATGCTCAAAGGCCCACCTCCCTAACTCTACATTCACCCATTTTCGACAAGCACCCAAAAGAGCTAACCACAAACCAGAATCTGGTACTTTCTCAATCACACTTATGGCCTGGTCAAAGTGACCTGCTCGGCTGAAAAGATCAACCAGGCAAGAGTGGTGTTCTGAACTGGGGATATTGCTATAGATAGTGCTCATACTATTAAAGTACATTTGCCCCTCCTCCATTAGACCTGCATGACTGCAAGCCATAAGCAAAACACTGAAGGTGACACGATCTGGCTCTATACATTCTCCTCTCATTTCGCTGAACAAGTCGAAAACTTGTCTAGCCTTACCAAGCCGCGCATATCCAGCCATCAATGCATTCCAAGTGACTACATCCCGTACTGAGAGCTCATCAAACACTTCTTGTGCTTTAACAAGTGCACCACACTTGGCATACATGTTCACCAAGGCATTGCCGAGTATAGTCTCATGATTTTCCAATAATCCCAGCCTGTGAACCTCAGCATGTATCTCTTTTCCCTTTTCAGTTGCTCCTATGCTTCCACAAGCTGTCAAAGCACATACAAAGGTGCTTGCATCTGGGGAGAACCCCTCAGCTCGCATCTGTCCAAAGCACTTCAAAGCTTCCTCACTGAAACCATGCTGGACATATCCAGCAATTAAAGAATTCCAAGAGACCGAATCCCATACTGGAAGTGTGTCAAACACTTCTTGCGCTTTGGCAAGAGCACCACACTTTGAATACATGTCCACCAATGCAGTGCCCAGCACAATATCATGACTGTCCAATAGCCCCAGCCTGCGGACCTCAGCATGTATTTCTTCACCCTTTTCACTTGTTCCAAGGATGCTGCATGCCTTCAAGACACTTGTAAAGGTGACTGTAGTGGGGGAGAATCCATCATCACGCATCCATTCAAAGCACTTTAGTGCTTCCTCACCTAGCCCATTCTCTGCATATCCAGTGATTAGCACATTCCAAGAGACAGCATCCCGTACAGGAAGCCCATCAAACACCTTTTGCGCTTCTGTAAGCGCACCGCACTTGACATACATGTTCAACAATGCATTGCCTAGTACAATATCATGATTTTCCAATAACCCAAGCCTGCGCAACTCTGCATGTATCTCTTTACCCTTCTCATGAGCTCCTATGCTCCCACAAGCTTTCAAAATACATACAAAAGTAACAGCATCTGGGGAGAAGCCCTCATCTTGCATCCGTCCAAAGCAGTCCAGAGCTTCCTCACCAAGCCCCTGCTGCGCATATCCACCAATCAGTGCATTCCAAGAGACTGTATTCCGTATTGGAAGCTCATCAAATACTTCTCGTGCTCTTATAAGTGCACCACACTTGGCATACATGTTTACCAGTGCATTGCCAAGCACAATCTCATCTTTTGCCAACAAACCAAGCCTGTTGACCTCAGCATGTATCTCTCTGCCCTTCTCAATTGCCCCCATGCTGCCACAAGCTGTCAAAATACACACAAATGTGACCATGTCGGGGATGACACCCTCATCTCGCATCAGTTCAAAGCGGTTCAGAGCTTCCTTACCCGACCCATGATGGGCATATCCAGTAATTAATGCATTCCAAGTGACTACATTCCTTACAGGAAGCCCATCAAACACTTCCTGTGCTTTGGCAACTGCACAACACTTTGCATACATGTCCACCAATGCAGTGCCGAGCATAATCCCATGAATTTCCAGCAACCCCATCTTGCGGACCTCAGCATGTATCTCTTCACCCTCTTTGATTGCTCCTATACTGCCACAAGCTTTCAAAATGCTCAAAAAAGTGACTGCATTTGGGGAAAAGCCCTCACCTCGCATCCATCTTAGGCAAGTCAGAGCTTCCTCTCCAAGCCCATGCTGGGCATATCCAGCGATTAGAGCATTCCAAGTCACTGTATCCCGAACCAGAAGCCCATCAAACACTTCTTGTGCTTTCGCAAGTGCACCGCACTTGGCATACATGCGGACCAGGGCGGTGCCAATAAAAATGTTGCTTTTAAGCAGCCCTGTTTTCAGAATCTCAGCATGTACCATGGCGGCTTTGCGCAGGTTCTTCTGTCTGCCGCAAGCCTGTATGGCGTCCATCCAGTCCTGTTGCGCCTTCCGAGAAGTGCAGAGCTGGAAAGGACCCGGGTTGGATCCATCCACAGGAAGTGCCTTGTCTGTATGTGCCTGAAGGCCAGGTGACCTAGACTGTGATGCAACGTCCGAAAGGGCTTGCCTTCTAATAGCGAATGAAGCTGTGGAAAACTACAACACATGGTTCTTACCTTCTTGCTGCTCCGGTTGTCCCAGGATTGCGGAGCATCTCTGAAGTGCTCCTTCCACAGGATGTCTAGGTCTCTGCACGATGCTGCCATTGCAGTGGAAGACATGCGATGGTAGAGCGACGAACCGGAGAACAAATGGTGTTTTATCACATGAGTAGGCTGGTTGGGCACTGAAAGAGGAGCGGGCGACACGTGCGTTTATGTCCGCAGACAGAATTTAGTAACACTCTTATCTCTTGCTTTCTTGTATATGTTCTCAATTTTTTGTTGAATATTGCCAACCTATAGTCCAACGGATTGATGCATTGCCTAGACACATGGTCGTCTGCAACCTTCAAGGGTTAAAGCGGCAAGCAAGCTTGTATCCATTGGTCTTTACACACTAACCACCCACCAAAGCATATTGTAGCCCATCTTCTTTATTAATTGATGGAATCCATCAAGAACCCTACCGAAAAGTGCATGGATAACTTATGGGCAAGGAAACTCCCCTACCTAGAAAAAAATTACAAGAAATAGGCAATTTTTCCTCTTGTGGGATCCACTACTCATCCCATACTTGGTTCAAATCAACCCTAGAGCTCACTATCAACTTGCATGATGTTATTAGGGACATAGTTTGCGTTTAGACCAATGCCAAAGTCTCAAACTAGTGGAAAATTTACCTTGAGATTCTACATTCACACACAATTAAGACCCTACAAAACTCATCAAACAAGTGATAGAACTTTACCCTAGAAGTAGTCGAGCATTATTAGACTATGAAAAACACCATATATTGCATGTAAGATGTATCTTTCCTTAATAAAGTTTTTATGCTCTTTTCTAACCCAAGTCTCCAACTAGGTAGAGAGCCTATGGGCTATGGTTTTCACAAGAATTTTGTATGATGAATTAAGGCAGGTTATCAATCTCCAATTCCCTAATTTCTCTTTCTCATCTTTTTTGTGTATTAACTTTATGACCCCTTCATTGCATGAAGAGGATGGAAGAGTATCATAATGCACTATCTCTCCACACTACAAGTAGGGGCAATACCACTATTTCTTTAAACATTTGGAAGAATTCGTTTGGCAGCCCATCTAGTCCAAGAGATTTATCTTTTGCTAGAGCCTATATGGTGGCTTCCACTTTGGCTTCCTCAAAATCCAGGTCTAGTAGTTTTGTGATCTCTATGGAACTACTTTTTGTCTATAGATGGATACCTTTGCCTTTGCCGTTGTTTCATGTTTAGTGGTAGGGCTGATAGTGCTAAAACTTTCATAGAAGTATTGGTGTGTTGTCTCTAAGTTCTCTTCTAGTAGAGAGGCCAAAGTCCCATCTTTTCTTCTCAACATTGGTATCTTTTCCTTAACTTGCTTTTGCTTTAGGGCTTGAAATGTTTCCCTAGTAGGGCTATCCCCTTTATCCACCCACCATGATCTGATATTGTTCTATAGGCTTTCACCTTCTATGATCTCCTTCCTTAGAAGGGAAACTTTAGCTACAAATAGCTCATTCTGCATGCGTAATGCTCCTTTATTGATTTCAGATTCTAGCCGGATGCCCTCTTGGTAGGTTATGGCTCTCCTTTGTTGCCTAATACACATGAGGGAGTGTTTGGCTGCACTAAGAAACAATTGTGAATCCTTTGCAGCTAAAGTCTAAGCCTTAGAGGGGCTACCTTGGGAAGGAAAGTATTTTCTCCAAATGTCTTTGATCCCCTTTTGAACATACTGAAATTTGAAAAGGCTTGGGTTAGCATGAAACCATTGTGATTTATGATTGACTTTTTGATTTCGGGTCAATGAGATCTAAATCGGCTTGTGGTTTGAAAGCACTATTGTTTGGAAAATCTTTTATCTATTCTCCATATAGGTACCAAGTAGCCCAAATGATATGTAGCACATATCAAGTCAAGCTTTGTAGAGGCGAGGGGGTGTGATTGTTAGCCCGAGTAAAGCCACCAAAGGGGTTAATATCTACTAGACCATGGAAGACTTTAAGGCTTTCCCATTCTTGCTTCTCTATTCCTTTAATGGTATGTCCTCTCCTTTCAAATATATCTTCAATAGACTCTACCATGTTAAAATCACCCATTAGAATGATTGTGCATTGAATGCTCTTTAGATATTGACATAATCTTACCCTATTTGCCATTGAGTTTGTAGCATAAACGGACACCACTGCTAGTTCTTCTTCTATCCTAAGTCTAGCTACTACCAAGTGATTTCCCATACTCAATTGGATCTCTTGTAGTTGGCCAATGGCTTGTTTGTGGATTCCTATGGCAACTCCTCCACTCCTTGCTTCATGCTGCATGGTATGCCAAGTGTAATAATGTGAAATAGTGCTAAGGTTCTTCATAAGAAGATCCCTCTAGGCCTTGACTTCTTGTAGGTAGCATAAGAAATCTGGTCAAAGAGATTCTTGTTGTAACCAGTCCTAAATGTCTTTAATGTGTAGGGGGTCAGTGATCCCCTTTGTATTATATGAAAGAACTAACGTGTTAAACATTATTTTTTTACTTGGTTTTGATTTCGAACCTTTTCCTCTCAAACTCTTGCTCATAGTAATGGGGCTATTAGCTCCATGGTCAACTTTGGAGAGTTACCTTTTGTTTATGCCTATTGTGTTGAGGTGGAGGGAGGGGGGGATAGAAAGGCACTTACCTAAGCCGTTATCTTGCATACCTGCTAACTTCTACCCTATGAGGGCTTCATCCTCTGCTTGAGATTTTTCAAATTGGCCTATTTGTTGGTCTGGTTCCTTAAGCGGGCGATTTAGGTCATAGTTGTTGACTTCCTTTTCAAATGAACTCTTCCTCTTCAAAAGAATCAGATCCATTAACTTCCTCCATTCAAGAATATTAACTTAACATCCATTTGGTAGACTTGTCACTTTTTATGAGCCTCACTACTAATACAATGAGAATAGTAGTTATTTTAGCAATCAAAGTAAAGGATTTATGAAAATCAACCCCTTCAACATGTGAAAAATCTTGTGCAAATAATCTAGCTTTGTACTTTTCTAAGGCTCCATCTTTACCTTGAAAACCAACCTGGTGCCATATAATCATCCTCTTGGATGAGAAGTTTTTTATACTTTCCATGTGGAATAATGGGCCCTTTCATGAGCAATTGCTCAAAAGGCACAACATATGTTGCTAAGCGTGGTTGGGAATAAGGGACTAAAGTTTTTGAAATCTTCTGTGTGGAAAAAGGGGCTCTTCTTTCTACAGTATTCAACATCATTAGATTTTTCTTAGTAGACATGAGGTAGGCACTATATATTTAGCTAGGTGTTGGGACCTAGCTAGTTTGGAAGAGAATTTTGATCTAGCATGAAAAACAACCATGCAAAGTTTGAGTGTGTTAGCATAATGAAGTTCGGTGTTGGGGGTAAAGGCGCCTCTACCTAGATGCCCATGTATTACTACACTAACAATACCCACCACTGCACAATGCAGGTGGTGGCCGCCCGTCACCGTCACTTTATTCTTTATTCTTTTAGTGACAGTTTGAATAAAGGAAGGTCTGGTCATACATTATGAATGTTGGACTTCCCATTTGTGTCTCTCTCTCTTCTTGCTCTTGCTCTCTGCCATAGCTCATTTCCAAGCAAGCTTCGATCCTTCTCACCTTTCAACTGGTATCAGAGCAAGACTTTCCAACTTCTCGAGCTTGGATCATGGCATTCTTAGCTTCCATTCAAATACCTACAGCATTGGGTCTCCTTCCCGGCAGCCATAGCCAACCTTCCCAAGCTCCTGTCACTCCCCGACTTCCTGGGAGCACCTTCCCGGCCTATTGAGGCACCCTCAAGGCATTGCTACAGAGGTATTGAAGTGTTCTTTTAGTGCTTTTATTCAGTTCTCAGGTTGTAGTCAATTAGGGCAGGCCTTGGAGCTTGTATCTTGCTCCCTCTCGCATTTGAGCACTTGAGGCTTGTTGTGTGCCTCCCTAAACACCCCTTGGAGCCTCTAACCATTACCATTGAGGCCACGTGGATGCACTGTAGCAGAAGCATACACCAGTAAATTTTTACCATTTTTTTGGCTGATCTGGACAGCATACTACAATGGCACACCTACTCCTCAGTGATGGCTATGTCATGCTTCTTCGGGCTTGGCAATGCACTTGGCAATGATCTCTAACATGTGCTGAAGCCTCCTTGATCATTGGCATCAGATTTGGATCTGATCTATACATTCCCAAGACTGTTCGTCATGTTATGCAAAAGTAACATTGGCATCTAATGCTATGCTTGTTTGGGCACTTCTACTTAATCGGTTTGGTATCTATTAATGCTCGATTGTTTGGGGGATGCAAGGCACAAGTTATGCCATCATTTTGGAATGATTTTCTTGTTGAAAATGCTCAATTTTGAATAGTAAATCACTGGTTTATAACAGTGGGCTGAAGCCTATTACTTCATGTTTGGTTATGCCTATTGGTTTCAGGCTATGTCTTTGGGATATGCAATGAAGTATTGACCTACGGGGTAAAACATCGAGCTTGTCTTTGGTTCCGAATCTTCATTTGAGCTTGAGGTTGGCTTTGGAATGCATTTGATGCTCCATCTTGGATGTACATATGGCATGTATGTTACCTATGTCTGACTGGTCTTGACATGCTTGGCCTATGCCACTACTACATACTAGTTACATTGTTTGGAGTCGATTGCTACTTGAGCCTTGTCTTGGCTTGCATCTGGATTCTCGAAACTTACTTGGGATATTTCTTGGCTTGCCAGAGTTGTATTTGGGATACAATTGATGTTTATGGATGCTATAATTGGAGGCTACATAGCCTATATACTCATGATGTCTTATTGATGTCTGGTCTTGGATCTTTCATCACTGGTGCTATCATATGTCTTTCTGAGCTTCTTGGCTTGATCCATATGGTTTTTGTGCCAGTGGGAGCATCTTTGGATGCTTGAAAGACATTGAACAGGTGATTTATGCTATTGAGCTTTGAGTCCTCTGAGACTGGGATCTTCTTCACTTGGATGTTGCATGGTTGATATGCCGTGGTCTGCATACATGTACTTGGGCTAATTTGGGCTTTGCACTCCCTGAGCATACACCTCTTTGTGTCAGGTCTTGCCAGTGTTGTGTACACTTTGCCTTGTTGCACAGGGGGTGTGCCGGCTTACTAACGGATTTGTTTGACATGCTTGGGTGTTTGCTCGATGTTCATATAAGTGTCATATGCTGATTTATGCCCGCTTGATGCTGGTTATACATTGACAGTTAATGGTTGACTTGGTGCATTGATTTTGCCTACCATTTGCTCTTGTTGTACCTGACTGTAATTTATTACAGCAAGCACTTATGCATGGATTGATGTGGAATTTTCATGCTGAATTATCCTGATTTTATATACTCTAGATGGTAATTGGTGGGCAGCATCATTAGCTATCAATTCATGGTCATTTTGCCTTGGTTTTGGTGGTATTTTGACTGTTTACAACAAAAAACAACAAGCAGTTTTGAATTGTCTGCACTGTTTTGGACTGCATTATGGGTTCTTCTTCCATTAACAGTGCTATCTTCAACATCACTAAGCTTGATGGTATGAATAATGCCTATTGGAAGAGCCAAGTTTGGCAGGTATTGGTGCAGAAATCACAGATAAAGCCACTAAGGAAGCATGGCGAGCAGCCTGAATGAGTTATGCAAGTCCCCACCCTTATCTTGTCTCTCACTGACCAGGTGCATTACAATGTGGTTGAGAAAGCACAGAGTACTTGGCAGATTTGGGATCAAATTAAGAACCTCTATGACAAGAAAAGTCCAGCAAGTCAGATGTATTGGCTGAAGCAGCTTATGGACCTGCGCATGAAGGAGAATATGACAATGTCTGCTTATTTGAGCCAGTTCCATGCTATTCTCAAGAACTTGACTTCACAAGGTATTACCTTTAATGATGAGGTTACTCCATTGTTTTTGCTTGGGACTCTAAGTGAGTCATGGGATGTATTCCACATTGCCTTATGTGCTCCTGCTACTATTTTGAACTTGCCTGATGTAGAGAGCACTCTTTTGCAGGAAGAGATCAACCATAAGAACTTGGATGCCTTCCATGTGCCGCATGCTTTAACTGTTAGAGGTAGAGATGGTAATGGCAAGAATGACCGTGGGAATGGCCGTGGCAGAGACTCACAGAAGTCTAGGTCTAAGTTGCGTGGTAAGTTGCACAGCAAGTCTCGTGGTTGAAATGCTAATGTGACATGTCATCATTGCGGCAAGAAGGGTCATATACGCCCACAGTGTCCTGAGTTGCACAATGAGAAGTGTAAAGAAAAGGGGAAAGACAAAGTACAAGAAAAGTCCTCTGATTGTAACATTATGCTTCCGAAATCCAGTGTGAAAATCAAGGAGATAAATGTCATGCAGATTAATGACTCTGATGGGGAGTACATACTTGCAGCTAGTTCTTGTGATGCTATGTCGTTGATCGATGTTCACTCTATGCATGTGCAGTGCTGGCTTTTGGATTCTGGTGCTTCATTTTATGTTACACCATGTCGTGAGTGGTTCCATTCCTACCACACTATCTCTGGTTTAGTTCGGTTGGGTGATGACAGGTCACTTGCTATTGTTGGCATTGGGGATATACGACTGTAGCTCTCTACTGGCAGTAATTTTCTGTTAGAAGATGTACATCATGTATCTACGCTTACATGCAGTCCTATGTCTGCAGGGCAGCTTGATGATGCTGGGTTTCATGTTTCATTGGGGATTCTACCTGGAAGATCATCCATGGCAGACTTGTGCTTTGCTAGAGGTGCCAAAGCTGGCAGCCTCTATCCTCTTGTAGTTGATGGGTCCTCTATTGACCATGTTTTGTCAATGGGTTCCATCCCACATGTATCTCTTTGGCATGCCCGTTTGGGCCATATGTCCTTGAAGGGAATGAAAATGCTTTCTAGTTTGCAATACTTACCACCCCTTGACTACATATGTTTTGATTCATGTGAGCATTGTCTTTATGGCAGCCACACTAGGAATACGCATAAGAAGTATGGTAGGACACGCATGAGTGAGCCCCTGGCATTGGTACATTTGGATGTTTGTGGGCCTATGCCTTATTAGTCTATGGGTGGTGCAAAGTATTTTGTGACATTCATTGATGATTTTTCACGTAAAGTCTGGGCTTACCCCATTAAGCTTAAGTCAAATATCTTGGCAGTATTTTGAAGATGGCTTGCATTTGTTGAGAACCAGATTGGACATAGGCTGAAATGCCTTAGGACTGACAATGGGCGAGAATATGTATCACGTGCTTTTGAGCAACTATGTGACGAGAGGGGTATTAAGTGTCAGTTGGCCCCCCCTATATCCCACCCCAGAATGTTTTGGATGAGTAGATGAATAGAACCATCTAGGAGCGTGTACACAATATGCTTAGCCCTGTAGGCTTACCATAGAGCTTTTGAGCTGAGGCACTCAATAAAACTGTGCATGTCATAAATAGATCACCTTCTACTGGTTTGGATTTCCAGGTTGCAGAGAAGGTATGGACTAGGAAACCTCGGTCTTATGTGCATCTACGTGTCTTTGGATGTGAGGCACTTTGCCATGTGCCCAAAGACAAGCGCACTAAGTTGGATCCTAAGAGTGTCAAATGCATTTTCCTTGGCTATGTGGATGTAAGCAAGATGGGTTACCACCTTTGGGATCCGCACGCGCGAAAAGTCATCCATAGCCATGATGTAGTCTTCCATGAAAACAAGATGCATAGGCTGCCTAAGAAGGTGGTAGAGATACGTAGGGTTATATTCCAAGAGGAGCCATGTGGTCCTGCATAGCTAGTTGGACAGCTTACAGTAGCAGTTGGTACACATGGCCAGGGTGTTGGACCAGCCGTAGAGCCTAGTCTACTAGAGATAGACATCCACCTGATAGATTTGAGCCCTCGATGCATTATGTCTTGGTTACAAATGCAGGAGAGCCTCTCACCTTTGATGAGGCTATGCGTAGGGGTGATAGTCACTCCTGGGAGAGGGCTATGTAGTCTGAGATAGATTCCTTGCATAAGAATATAACTTGGGATTTGGTTGCATTGCAAATGAGTGTACAAGCTGAAAAGTACCCCTGGAAACCCCAAGCCGGCTTATAAGGCAAGACTTGTTGCTAAGGGTTTTAAACATGAGCATGGATTTGACTTTGATGAAGTCTTTTCTCTTGTGGTCAAGATGACCACCCTACGCTTGGTTTTGGCCTTAGTCGCGTAGCTTGACTTGGACATGTATCAAATGGATGCCAAGACTACATTCTTGCATGGGGATTTGCGTGATGAGATATACATGGAGTAGCCTAAGGGCTTTGTAGAACATGGCAGGGAGCACCTAGAGTGCAAATTGAAGAAAAGTCTTTATGGCTTGAAGCAGACACCTAGGGAGTGGTATCATAAGTTTGATGCCTTTATGTAGTCACAGAGCTATAGCAGGAGTGCTAGGGATTCGTGTCTTTACACAAAGAAATCCCATGATGGCTCCTTGCTTATTTTGATACTTTATGTAGATGATATGCTGATAGCATGAAAAGCTCATGATGAGCTGGATGCTCTTAAATCTCAACTGAAGAAGAGCTTTGAGATGAAAGATTTGGGACATGCCTCTCACATTCTTGGTATGCGCATTAAGCGCGATAGGCATTAGGGACTACTCTACCTCTCCCAGAGGGAATACATTCATAAAGTCCTTGAGCATTTTCGCATGCAGGACGTAAAGCCTATTTGCTGTCCATTACCTTCTTATGTGAAGGCTTCACAAGCTGATTGTCTGCAGTTGGATGAGCAGAGGGCCAAGATGGCCAAGATCCCTTATGCATCAGTTATGGGTAGTTTGATGTATGCCATGATAGCCACTTGTCCAGATATTGCCTTTGAAGTTGGTGTTGTGGCACGCTATATGGCTACATCTAGCAATAAGCATTGGGATGCCGTGAAGGGTATCATGAGATACTTGAAGGGCACAACATATATGTGTATTTGCTATGGCAGCCAGGATACAGGAGTTGTGGGCTACACATACTCCAATTATGCAAGATATGCAGATAGTAGGAAGTCCACTTTCGGCCATGTCTTCACCTATGATGGAGGTGTTGTTTCTTGGATGTCCAGGGTTTAGAAGTGTATGACTCTCTCTTCCACTGAGGCCAAGTATGTTGTGGCCACTGAGGCTTGCAAGGAGGCCATATGGTTGGGCCGTTTGGTTCATGACCTTGGGATTGATACTATACCTACACTGCATTCAAATTCTATGAGTGCTATTCAGCTAGCCAAGAATCGAGTCTTCCATGCGAAGATGAAACACATTGAGGTGAGGTATCACTTCATACTTGGGGTCATGGAGGACAAGTCTGTTGACCTTGTTAAGATCTCCATTGACAAAAATCCTACAAATCTGCTCTCGAAAAGCCTCACTATTGAGCGCTTTGCCTCCTCAGGAGATTGATGGGAGTTGGATGAGATGACCTTTTTCCTCATCCTATTGTACATGTGTACATTGTACTGTCTTTTCTTTTTTCCTTTTCTTTTCACTCCTCACTAGGGAAGATTCGCCTTTAAGTGGGAGGTTGTTGGGAGTAAAGGCGCCTTTGCCTAGCCGCTGTGTACTACTACACTGACTGTACTTGCCATTGTACACTGCACATGGCGGGCACCTATCACCATTACTTTATTCTTTATCTTTTAGTGACGGTTTGAATAAAGAAAGGTATGGTCACACATTGTGATTGTTGGAGTTCCCATTTGTATCTCTCTCTCTTCTTGCTCTTGCTCTCTGCCATAGCTCACTTCCAAGCAAGCTTCGATCCTTCTCACCTTTCATTCGGCACTTGGGAGCTAATGAATCTACCAACCAACACAAGAAATCTTAAATCAATTCCCTATTTGGGGCTAGTAATCCCCTACCTCCAACCACACCTATTCATATATATATTGCTTTATGTGCAAAAGTTGGTGTTTTTGTTGCAATTCACAATGTGGGGATTATATTGGGAAATTGCCTAAAACTTCATATGTCAACTAGCCAATCATTAGCTCTAGAGTGTCATTCTTCATATGTTAGCTAGCCAATCACTAGCTCTAGAGTATCATTTTTCATTATGCTTTCATACGCACGTTGCATAGTTGTTCTCCATGCTAGATCAATGCACACGTCTTCCAAACTAGCTAGCTCCTTTATCTCTTGCATACTCTTAGTCATTAAAGCAATGTTGGCTATGTGATTAGAAGCCTTTTTTTCTTGTCTATTCTCTAAGACTATCTAGGTCAATTTTCCTTTTCTTCAATAGACATAGGTATTGGTCTATTGTGATCATAGAGCTACTTCACCCATCACGTAAATAAACAAGAGGAGAGAGGTGAAGCAACCAAGAACACACACAGACACACACACACAATGGAGACTTGAGCATACAAAGAAGTAGGGTTGAACTAGATTTGTATATGGACCAGAAGTTGCAATGCTCATGGAGTTTGTGGTATGTTTCCTCAAGATTGTAGCAAAGTTCAAGCTCATATCCTAAAGAGTCAATTTAGCATAGTCTACAATAATTGTTGGAATTGAATCGGGTTGTTTTAGCATATATGTATAGTGACATGTGGTGTATGAGACAAACATGGGTCAACAATCTACATGTAAAAAAGAAAACTTTTACAAAATGAGATTATGTCATGGTGTAGGTTGACGCCATGCAAAAACTTAGAGGATTGCTAGGGATGTGGGATATGGAAAGTTCCATGTTGGATTTTTATTTGAAAAGCCATTGAAAGTAATAGTTAATGGGTTTTGCATGAAAAAGATGGTATGTAGGCAACAAATGTGCACTTTATGATTCTTTTCTATTAGGGGTAGCCAAATATAAATGATTTGATACATTAAAGTATATTTGTTATGCTCTTATACTCCAATTGTTCGATTTTAACCAAACTTTCTTTATTGTCATAACTAACACCAGTGGATCTAGCATAAATGCCAATTTCAATACATAATGACCACACTATTGCCTTTGAAAGCCAATAATTAAAACATTCTAAGCAAAACAATAGTATGCATGATAAGAACTATTAGTTGTTGTGTATGCTCTAGCATATGGAAGCATTATCTTGTGGGGTCTAAAGTTCTTATTAAAACAAACTAATAGGCTATAAAACATTTTCTTTCTCAATCCTTAATCTTTGAGACATGTATATTAAATGGGCTTTCTTTATACAAAATTTTCAACTTATGATCCAATATCAACCTACATAAGTTAATGTTGTAGTTGATACGCTCAATGGAAAACCTATTTCATTGCATCATACACTTGGCTTTGATCAGATTAAGAAGATCTATTTAAATCACATCTCTATTGTTGCAATTCAAACTTTTGATTCAATGATTCCTACATATGCATCTGATAATGATCTTGGTCATGTGTGGTAACAATTTTAGAATTCAAATATTATTATCTTTAATAGCTATATATATGCAAATGGAGTTTTGTACCAACAAAAATTGTGTAACTCCTTATAATTCCATTACTATCTGAAAGAAATGCATACACGACCACCTACATGGAACATAAAGGAATTCAGTCTACCTTACATGTATCTAAAGAACATTTTTATTGGCCTGATTTAAAGCATGATGTTACTAAGTATGTCTTTGAATATATTGTTCATCAAATGTATCAAATGTCATCATGGTAAATCTCATGGTTTACTTATGGCATTACCTATACTACCTAATGGCCCATGGGAACATTTTTCTATCAATTTCATAACTAGTTTACCTACTCCATCATTCCATAAATGGCATGATTTGGACAATTGTTAGATTTAGCAAACAAGATTATTTTTTACCATATAAAAAGACCCTATTTGCCCCTCGGACTAAATTATTCATTTATACCATTTCTCCTCATCATGGTTTTCCTAAGGTCATTCTTACTAATCAAGGTGGCCATTTTGTGGTCTACATTGGATGGTTGAGCTCCTAAAACAATAGGAGCTTCACTTTTGTCTAACAGTCGATCATAGGTATGACATGACATTTTGGTTTTATTGCCGGGACCATGGAATCAAACATCCAAGGCATTCACTTGTCTATTATGCATAGGAATAGGAAACATGCTATGAGAAGCGAGTGGGAGATTTATGGAGGATTGATTTTTTGCTTGCATGATAGTAATTTATGAAACATGTATGGTTAATTAGGAGAAGAAGAGAGTTTTTTGATGTTTTCTTTGTTTACAACAGAAGATTGTTGTAACATTTGAAAGCAACCTCAAGAGGAAATAGAATAGGTTTGGGACTTAGATGCATGACAAATGCATGTTGAGAGACCTAGGAGAGTGACACATTATGTAGGAGAGTGAACATGAGAGAAATGACTTCTACCTAGATAAAACTTGCATTCAAGTGTAAGCATTTGAGTGCAATAGGCAATTAGATGGGAGGGAACAAGAGAAAAAATAATAACATTAAAAAAACACAAAAAATAAAAACAAGGTAGGGAAGATGATGAGGGGAAATCCTTTTTTTTAGAGAAAATTAGGTGTCAAGGAGGTGGCTTGATCCTAAACGAATGTTGTCTAGAAAAAGAGAGACAACGTACTAGAGAGTAATTGAAAGAATACTCGATCATGAGAGCATAAGTTAAGGTGAGGGACTTAGTAATCTAGCACACCTCAAAAAGGGACACACATGTGGCCATTTAATGATAGCACTCAAATCAGACAAAAGAGAGAAGGGTATGAGGGGTGCATCCGAAGGCACATTTAGGTGTTATCACAAAATGTCGAGGATAGCATTTAAGGGTAAAGCACTTTAGACACATCAAATGAGAAAATCCTAGTCAAATTGCATCGCCAGAGAAAGAAGATGTCATTGAATGGATGCAAACAAAGCTTTTCAGCCCGATGAAGGCTTTTTTTTGTTTCCCACCTAGTTTTCTTCACCTTGACATGTCTCCACCATGTCTCTCAAAGACTTGTGGCTAACTCATTCTCCCTTCCTATTCATGCCAAGGAGAGGCTACAACTGTATTCCACATGCTTCAGAGCCTTGAGAAAAATCAAATTGAGGGGGGTTGGAACTATTTGACTACCTAGTTGAGTGCACTCAACTCAAGGCAAGGAGAATCATAGGTTGCTCTCTTCAAAGCCTACATGTGTGAAGAAAACCATCTTTCTGCAAAGGCAGACATAAGGATTGAACACTAACACCTCCTTGACAAGAGAATTGACACCCTCATGTTGAATTTAAATTGGGGCACACCCTCAACATCGCAGCTGACACAACATAAGCTTAAGATTCTCAAGCGTCAACCACATCTCAATAGCATCATAATCCAAGGTAATCCTCTTGTTGGGATGGACCCTCGTAGAGCTTTCTTTGGGAATTGATATTTAAAGTGGCGCTTTTGAGCAAATAACTAGAAGAGTTGAAGAGTCCAAGGGTCGGAAGAGATGAAAAATCAATTGGAATAAGTCAAGATGTAGGCAGGAGAAACTAGGGTATAGCTGGAACAAGAGAGGAACAAGGTGATAGGCTTGACCAAGACCTTGCAGACATCAAGCAACCAACTCCAGGTTACACTTACAAGTTTGCAAAGAAAAACACAATGGAAACCAACCTAATGCATGAAGAAGTGAAAATGTTAGGAGAGGTGGAGTAAGTGCGCTTAGCCATGCTACAACCCATGGCTACAGAACTAGGTAACACCCTTTTGCAAGAATGTCAGTATAAAGAACATGTAGCTATATGCAAAAAAGTCATCTCTCTGCAACAAAGGATGTACCATGAAGCACTGATGATAGCTATGAGATTCCAAATGAATTAGTTGGAGGAGATCAAGGCTCAGTTGAGGGGTGGTCATTATTGCCCTAGAAAAGGTCCACCTTGGAGTAGAATTTAAATTAATGACCTATGAGCCCACTAAAGAAAGGTTGGTGGTCCAAATCCGACATGCATGATATGATGACCACAATTTGAAAGACATGGGATTTTGGGTACTGGTCTCCTCAACATCAAGTGAAGCTCGTCATATGTACATTGAGCTAATAAGGGGAACCTCCCTCTGTGATGACTCCCTCACAAGATTGGATTGAACCCTTGAACTATGATGCTCCACTAGAAAGAAGTGATGATGAATCCTCTACTCAACAATAGAACACAGAAGCCACTCTGAAATAGTGGAAAGCTTATGAGAGAATTAGAATAGTATGGAGAGCTCAATTGCAAAAGGTGACAGAAATCTCTTTAAACATTCAAGTGACATAAGAAAGACAGGAGCAAAACACAATGGTCACCTTTGATTTTCTGGAATATGAGGACTCAAGGTATAGGAAAACCCTTCCCCCTAGAAAAATGCACCTACTCATCAAGACAGGAGTGAGAATAGTTGTGGACTAGCAAGATGTGGAGGCTCTTCTCAATAGTTGTAGGCTTAAGGGCACTCGAGGGAGCAGTCATTGCATCACCCAAAAACCTAAGGAAACATTTCTTGGGCAACTTGAATGGTGTTATCCTATCCTAGAAAAACATGGAATTGCTTGGGATGCTTATTGCTATGCACATCCTGCCCAGCAAGCTGACCCCACATATTGCCCTTACCCTCATAGGCACAACAAGTATCGCAAGGAAGACCATGGCAAATATAACTTTCCTAAGATCCCTAATGTCAGGGTTCTAAGCACGAAAGAACATATCACTTCTAGCTAGTGGACTTGGTGCCCTCCTTCAGTGCATTCATGGAAGACATTTAGCAAACTGCCCAAATGAAGCCTTTATTATGAAGACAGGCTTCCCCTGCTCTTTTTTTATGTGTAGATTCTAGGATAGATAGGATGGCCATGGTGTGACTACACCTTCATGCACTATTTTTGCCTACTTATTTTGTAAATATCTTGGAGAACATGGTGGACAATTCGTTTGCCATATGCACTCATCCATTCTACCCAGAGTCCTCACTCAATTTAAGGCTAGAAGTGAAAAAGTACCTATTGAGTGATGGTTGCCTATGGAGAACACTTCAAATGCTTTTAGAGGATTGAAAAAAACAAAAAAAAGAAGAAAATCTACCCAAGAAAAGAGAAAAATAAAAAAGAGAAGAGAGAAAAAGAACTGGAACTTCTAGCATAGAGGAGTGCATTGCACAAGCATAGCACCTAGGGGTCCTCGGATTTTTGACCCCTAGCCCTTCCTCACTACATAGCTCAAGGCCCATCAAGGGCAGGACATCTCGAGCATCTTGATAGACCTATCTCCTTGAGCATCACACCTCCCCTCCCCTTGCATTAATTGGGTCCTCAAGTGTGGGGGGACTACATTCTAAGTTTAGTTAGAATTCAACCCAACTCTCATTTGCACTAGCACAACCACCACCCACAACACTAGTGAGTTTAGCATGCCCCATAGGGAGAGCATTGACATGTTTGTAGGGATCGCAAGAATCATGAGGAACCCATCAACATTAGTGGTCCTTGATCACCCACTTCCAACAATCTACAACACAACCCTATTTGTTAGTCCAAATGCAAGCAGCTCTCAACCTCACAACATCAGCCGCCATCACTATCCCACTCCCTCAACAACGATGATAATCCTTCCCTAGATAGTCTCTTCCAAAGCCATGCAACACACTAAACCTTCCCTAAAGCAATGCCATGGGATTGGCACTCGTTTAGGAGGGGGGATAATGTTAATCCCATCAAGCAAGTTGAAAAGAAGTGTGTTAAAAGTTTCTACGACAAGGTATAGTCTTGTAGAGTTATAGTCTTGCTTGATAGGATAATGTTAATCCCATCAAGCAAGCTAAAAAGAAGGGCATTAAAATTTTCCACGACAAGGTATAGTCTTGAAGAGCTAGGGAATGTAACTAATTTATTTTGAGAGTCATGCTTGCTTCTGTGAAAATTATAATAACTTGTTATGGACTTGACTCTCACCTAGTTATTACAATTCCTGGTATTGAAAAGGTCAAGGGGAAAAAGAGGCTGGAAACCCTTTGGCCTATGCATAAAAAGAAAAAGAAAATAAAAGTGGTCACTCGAGTGTATGCTAACTTTATTTGAGCTTCCTCTACTTTGAATGCTTGAGTGCTATTGAGAGAGGAAGTGTGAGAGAGAGAGGGAGAGTGTAATTGTGAGAGCATTGATGTCTCAAAGTTTATTGTGGGAGACGTGTTGTGCTAACTTGGAGAAAAAATTTTGGACTATCCAATGAGGTTTGCTAATCAATAGCTCACAAACATGAAAATGAACTACTCCATCATTGAGCTAGAGGGTTTGGCAATTATGTTTGCTATGCATAAGTTTGGCCACTATGTACTAGCGATGCAAATCACTTTTTTCATCAATTAGACTCTGATTTACTTGCTAAAAAAACCCCATGTAAAGCATAGATTGATGGTATTAATTTTTCTTAAACTTGACTTCTCAATGATTGTAAGAAAAGAAAAATAACACTATATGGTCAATCACTGATGCTAGGAGGCATATTCCATGGTGGATTCGGTGAGACCACAGTGGATTCCGTGAGATTTTGCGGTGGATTCCGTAAAACTATATTTATTTGCCACGGCTAATACACAAGGTGAATTCCTTGTGCGAGAAGTTGACGCGGACGCCTGTCCTTTTCGGGTGTCAGATTAATTTAATGTGCATGTGGGTGATTCCACAAAATACATATTTAAATGAATGGATGTTTATGAGTTTAGAGTGCACTCCTATTAAATTAAGGTTAGGACAGAGTTCCAACCTATTTATTTATTTTGTAGTTGAAGATTTCTAGGTATTCATTTTTGTCGGTTTAATTTTATTATTTTCTAATAATTGTGAATGCTTCAGTTGATGTGTAGAGCAGGCAACAGTGGCATTGGGAAGCACCGGAGTGATGGCATGTATTTAGTGTTGGAAGAGAGGGAGAGAGATAGAGTGGAGCGGAAGATGAGCCTCAGCTCATTGTTTTTCTTCTTCCATTATTCTTCCATCATACTAACTGAAAGAGACTTACACACATAGGTATGACCAACCAATATTAACTGTGGTTAAGTCAGTGACTACACCGACTTATTGAATGTCACACACGTGTACAGTTGTTTCTAGCTAATGTTGGTCACACACATAAAGATAGACTGACTGAAGAGTAACAAGAGCTTGATATTCTAACACTCCCCCCCTCAAGCTCAAACCATATGATAAACTCCAAGTAGCTGTCTAAAATATATGAACTTTTCTTTATCAAGAGACTTGGTAAATATATCTACTACCTGGTCTTCAGTCTTCACATGAATCAAGTCAATCTGCCCTGTAAGAACCATTTCTTTGATGAAATAGTAGTGAACCTCAATATGCTTGGACCTAGCATGGCATACATGATTGCTAGCCAACATAACATTGCTTAGGTTATCACAATGCAATCTCACTCTGCTTTCCAACTGTATTCCCAAGTCTTTCAATAGTTTCATTAACCAAACTGCTTCGCAAGCTACTAAGGCAGCTCCTTTGTACTCAGCTTCTGTACTAGATAATGCAACAATAGGTTGTTTTTTACTCTGCTAATTGATCATACTGCTGCCCAATCCAAATGCATAACCACTAGTTGACCTCCTGTCATCAATCAATCCTATTAAGTCAAGGGATTTTCCATATGCATAAAACAACCCATAATCTATGGTGCCCTTTATATATCTCACGATCCTCCTAACTGCATCTAAATGTGGTTTGCGAGGCTTCTGCATGAGCTGACTAATTAACCCCACTACATAACATAAGTCAGGACGGGTAATAGTTGAGAGTATATCAAGCTACCCACCATCTGTCGATACATGGTCACATTCTGTATGTAATTTTCAATGTCAATCTGTAGCTTGACATTCTGATCAAGAGGTGTCTCCATAGGCTTGCATTCAACCATACCATACTTCTGTAACGTGTCATGAGCATACTGCTTCTGTAGCAGCCATATACCTTGAGGCATAGAGACTACCTCAATCCCAATAAAATATTTTAGCTCACCAAGGTCTTTGACTTTGAATTCAGCTTGTAAACATGATTTAATTTTAGCAACACCCTCTTCATCATCTCCAATGATGATAAGATCATCTACATAAACCACTAGAAACACATATCCATGATTTGTCTTCTTCGTGAACAAATTGTGATCTACATCACCCAATCTCAATCCATGTTGCTATAAATAACTATTGATCCAAGCATTCCATGCTCTAGGTGCCTGTTTCAGTCCATATATAAAGCCTTTTTTAGCTTACATACATGTGTAGAAAAGTCCGGATGAACATAGCCTTCAGGTTGCTCCATATGGGAAGAGCACCCTGCCATGGCACAAATCAAACCACAAACCGCGCCGGCCACCAAGAGAGGCTGCAAGCACATTGCTGGCCACAAAAACCTGCAAGAAAAATTTCCTTCTTCTCACCAAGAATCCATATCCTCAAGACACACAAGAGGAAGGCACACAAGAAATTGGACAATTCTTCCATCCGCACCCTCTTCCTCTTCCTCACTCTCCATTAGATTTTGCAAAGGAGCACAAGAGAGAGGAGCAAGAACAAGAAGGCAAGTGTTGTGCCAAAATGAGAGAGGGAGAAATGAACTGTGAGAGGAGAAGATAAAGGAAGAGAGAGGGTGTAACCACCTCAACCTCCCACCTCCCCAAATCCCACGGCTGCAACCACCCTTTTCCTTTTCTTGCATTATAAAATTCAAATTTGCATACATGGACTAAGGTCTAAGGAACTTTCATTTTTAGCATGAGACAAAAGGGTTTGACCTTTCCTTTTCCTAGCAATATTTTAATATGTGAGCTTAAGGATCCACATTGTTACATTGCTTCATAAATGATTTTTGACAAAAATTACATTTGCAATGGATCATTTTACAAAAGATGTTTCCATGACAAGCACATTTTGGTGCCTTTATTTGCACATATTTGTCGGTTATCATTCCTCCCACGCTTGTGTGAAGCCTCCCCGTGAACAAATTTGAAGAAGAACCACGATCAGCTCTTGAAAAATCTTCATCTTCTTTCTTCAATCTTCATTTCTTTTCTTCAATCTTCCTTGAATTGTCATTGGATAAGGGGGGAAATAACAAAAAAAATAGAATCACAACTAGGACATTGAAGCCTAGGGTATAAAGCACACCAAACAAAACTCGAAAGATAGGGCTCTTCAACAACTTATGGACAAGAGCAACATCACACTCAAGTTAGGTTGAAAGACAATCACACTGTGAAGCACAATACTAAACCCGAAAATATATAAAAATGAAGTGCATCCCTTGCAAAGGATATGGTATTGAAGTTCTCCCACTTGATAAAATGTGTTTCGAAAAAGGAAAGGGAAGAGATTTTATTAAAGATAAAACAAAAAGAACAAAAAATGATCTTGTGTGCTTGAAGGAGAATGATCTTGATGAAAGGGCATGTTAAACATAAAGATGATGCATGTGAATGAGCCTTAGAGATTTTTTAAAATAATTAAAGGTTAAAAATGGTTGATTCATGGTATTTAGGGTCTGAAGAATTAAAAAGAAAGAATTGCAGAACAGGATAATGCCACCGTTGATGCAACGTGTAGGATGAGGAGGCGTGTGGACTAGATGGGACGTTGCTGGTGCTTGTTGTAGTTGCTACGGATCTTGCAGTAGGCATATAATGTGCTGTAGGTTGTGCCATGTGTGAAATATGCGGGATCTAGAGCATGGCAGATGCAGAAGCTATGGAGGTTGAAAGAGGAAGAATAAACTCATGAATACATTGACCTTGACAAAGACAAATTGTTACACAAGTGAATTAGGTTCCAAGATTGAGACTTGGACTCATAAACACAATCTTGTGTATGGACAATGACATTGACACTTTACTAGAAAGAAAAGAGTATTATCATTGCATTAGAAAAAGAGTGCAAGTACAATGCTTTATAGGA
Organism: Lygodium microphyllum; assembly: GCF_053477565.2. Classification (NCBI taxonomy): domain Eukaryota; kingdom Viridiplantae; phylum Streptophyta; class Polypodiopsida; order Schizaeales; family Lygodiaceae; genus Lygodium; species Lygodium microphyllum. The sequence goes on along the minus strand of NC_141146.1, from coordinate 2,330,990 downwards.
ATTGAGTGGTAGTACTTTCTCCTATTGTGCATATGGGATTCTGGTCCTGAGCCCTCACTGCTTCTCACAAATGGACTAAAGTAGGTGTGATTGCAAATATCTCAACACCCCTCCTCAATCACAACCAAAAGTACAAAGTGTGTAGAGGCTTTAGTGAAAGCAACACCTGCAAAGTGTGGGTACACCATAAACATGGCAAAACACCAAAGGCTGTAGCAGGGACCTCACAAAGTGTACAGAGGATGTAGTACAAGGATAATTGAGGAGTTTACAAGTTTATGTTTGAGGCATTAGGGCTAGGAAATACAAAACTAAAAAAGTCTATCTGAATAGAAGGACTGATGAGATTTGTCCTTCTCCTGGTGGTCTTCTTCTTCTTCTTCTTCTTCCTTTGCTCCATTTTCTTCTTCTTCTTTGACTACAACTAGATAGCCTTTTGGGACCTCTTTCTTGCATGGTAGAACTTCTCGGTTTGTCTGGTCCTTTTGCAAAAGTCACAGAAGAGTTGATCCTTCTTGCTTTTGTAGCTGTTGCCAACATATAATGCATGCTCATCTCTAGAGGTACTTGGTTCTTCCTTAGTTTTTAGCTTCTTTTCCTATTCTAATAGTGATGCTTGGATATCAACAAGTTCAGGATTTGGCATATTAATTAGAGTTGTTGATACATTATTATATTCAAGAGGAAAATTCTTAAGTAGAACACCGATGAAAACATCTTCTTCCATTTCAATGTTGATTCCTGCAAGTTGGGCTAGAAGTCCTTCCATGTAATTTAGATGTGTGGCAAGTGATGTGCTGGACTTCATTTCAAGCCTGAAAAACTCAATTAGGAGACCATACTTTGATGATTTAGACTGTGCACCGAACAAGGTGTCAAGTCTCTTCCATGCATCCTGTGAGGTCTTACGGTTATCCACATGGTGGATATAGCTGTCATCTAGCTCCAGTTTGATATTGGCCTAGGCCTTATCATCATTCTTTTGCCAAGTTACAACAAGATCCGCATCACGAGGCTTCTTTTCTTTTCCAATGGTAATGGCCCAGAGGCCCTTCTTCATTAGGATGAGTTTGATGCGGGTCTGCCATGTGTGAAACCTGACTCCTTTGAATCGAGCAGTTGGAGAGTCTTTGCCCATGTTAGACTTACGGGAACAGTAGCAAATCAACTTCAGAATTTTGAGATTTATCAGTGGAAGAGCAGATTACAATGTGTTAAGAGACACAAGTGATGACAGTGTGAAAACATACTATGCGGAGACTATGTCTGTGTTGATGTTGAGCTTTGAATCTTCTTTGTTCGGGGTCGTCGATCCTTCTTCAATCTTTCTAGGTTCTTCCCCTCCTTGATTTGATGCTGGAACAATAGATCAGAGTGGCAGTATGTTGCTCCAGGTGGCAGGAGAGAGAAAATAATGAGATTTTTGAGCTTGAGGGGAAAATTGGCTATGGTGGATTTTTGGGTTTCATGACAGGGGCCTGGTTTTTTGCTGATTACAGGAGCTATGGTTGATCATTTTCAAAACTTTTTTAATGGAAATGTAGCTCTTTTTGAGGCCTATCAAAGCCCTATGATCCTCGTCATCATCGCGACGTGTGCATGCAAAATTCGACGTACGAACAATAGAAGGCATAATCTGGACAGTGAGCTTGTATTCACACAATGTTGAGCTAGATGATCATCAATGTCTTGGTTTGAAGTGCCACGAAGAAGCACCCTGAGCAAAGGAAGATATATCCAGAAGGAATCTCACTGAGATATGGATTGGTTTGAGAGATATGAAGGCTCCAAGCAAGGTAGGTACAGGCTGGCTATGGCTACCAAGAAGATCAAGTGAAGATGGAGGTGGAAAATGAGAACCATGAGTTGGACTTGAGTTGACATGAGGTTAAGAGAGATTGAGAGAGTAGAGAAGGGAGTTATGCCATGCCCGACTGGGCTCTGATACCATGTGAAATACGCAAGATCTAGAGCATGGCAGATGCGGAAGCTATGGAGGTTGAAAAAGGATGAATACTTTGACCTTGACAAAGACAAATTGTTACACAAGTGAATTAGGTTCCAAGATTGAGACTTGGACTCATAAACACAATCTTGTGTATGGACAGTGACATTGACACTTTACTAGAAAGAAAAGAGTACTATCATTGCATTAGAAAAAGAGTGCAAGTACAATGCTTTATAGGAATTGAGTGGTGGTACTTTCTCATACTGTGCATATGGGATTCTGGTCCTGAGCCCTCACTGCTTCTCACAAAGGGACTAAAGTAGGTGTGATTGCAAATATCTCAACACCATGGGCCGACTTGCCCTCATGTGAGGCATTGGCATTGCAAGGAGAGAGGCTCAATGGGAGAATGAGTAAGGCACAGGGGTGGTGTTCGTTTGTTGGTAGAAGTAGATGTCAAGATTGTGGGAGAGAAGGAAGGAGTCTCACTTGAAGCTTTCTTGCTTGCACAATGGGGGAATACACATAAGGGTGGAGGCTGAAAACAGTTTTCCTCTTCTTAGTTGTGTAAGCCAAAAGAACTCAAATACAAAGAAATAGAAGAACCCTATATATGGGTCTCAAAACCAAACTCAACTAACTAAGGTGGCATACTAACTGAGCCACGAACTAGAGTAGATAAGGATAGCTGTCATGTAGCTATTATTCATGGACGGTGTACCAACCGCGTCTGCAACTGACAAGTCGGTGACATAAATACACAACGGTCACCCTGGCGTATCACGAGTGGAGCTCGATATCTCAACACTCCCCCTCGAGCTCAATCCCAATTCCTGCACACCAAGCAGGTCTCTGAACTTGCGCAGCTTCTCTGCGCCCAATGCCTTCGTGAATATGTCAGCTACCTGATCCTCTGTGCTGACATAAACTAGATCAATAAGACCTAGTAAAACCCTCTCTCGCACATAGTGATAATGCACCTCAATGTGCTTTGTTCTAGCATGATAGACTGGGTTATTTGCCAAGTGTATACTACTCATGTTGTCACAATAAATGACAACTGGTCCATCTGTAGACTGATGCATATCATAAAGTAGCTTATGCAACCAAGCTACCTCACATGCAGCCATTGCTGCACCCCTGTACTCAGCCTCTGTGCTCGACAAGGCAACTGTAGGCTGTTTCTTGCTGCTCCAAGTGACTGCAGCACTCCCAAAAGAGAACACATATCCACTGGTAGATCGTCTATCAGAAATACTACCAGCCCAATCAGCATCAGTGTATCCATGCAACTGTATCTGAACCCCAGTCTCATAAAATAGTCCATACTGGAATGTGGACTTCACATACCTGAGTATGCGTCTAGCCGCATCCAAATGTGGTTTCCTTGGAGCTTTCATAAACTGACTTACCAATCCAACAGCATAGCTCAAATCTGGCTTGGTAATAGTCATATAAATCAAACTTCCTACTATGCGTCTGTACATAGTAGGGTCTTCTAGAAGCTCACCTGCATCTGTGCTCAGCTTCACATTCTGCTCCAAAGGAACTGAAATAGGCTTACAGCTTGTCATCCCATATTTGGACAGCATGTCCAATCCATACTGCCTCTGCAAGAGCTGTATTCCACTTGGTGATCTAATCACCTCAATGCCCAAGAAATAACGCAGCTCTCCCAAATCCTTCATCTCAAACTTCTGCTTCAATAGCATTTTCACATGAAGGATATCTTCATCACTGTCACCTGTCATAATCAAATCATCAACATAAATGACAAGTAGCATAATATCTTTCTCTGTTTTTCTCACATAAAGTGAGAAATCTGCCTTGGAAATCTGAAAGCCAATAGTGATAAGATACTGTCCTATCTTGTCAGACCATGCTCTAGGTGCTTGCTTCAAGCCATACAAGGCTTCCTTCAACCTGCAAACAAACTCAGGATGAACATCATGCACATAACCTGGTGGCTGCTCCATATAGACCTCTTCTTGCAAATCACCATGCAAGAAGGCATTCTTTACATCCATCTGATGTAAAGACCATCCCTTTGATGCAGCCATAGCAATGACTGCTCTTACAGTTGCCATCCTTGCAACCGGACTGAATGTTTCTTCATAGTCAATGCCATATGTTTGTGCATACCCCTTGACTACTAATCTTGCCTTGTATCTGTTCACAGAACCATCTGCATTGTGCTTCACCTTATAAACCCACTTACAGCCAATTGCATTTTTACCTTTAGGCAAAGGTACCAATTCCTATGTAGCATTTGCTTCCAAGGCATCCATTTCTTCATCCATGGCTTTCTCCCATTTTTCTTTTCCCATGGCTTGCTCAAAAGAAGTGGGTTCTGGTTCCTGTATCACTTTGACCATATATGCATAGTGAATGGCTGTAAATCCATCATATTTCAGCCTATCCACAAGATACCTAGCTCTCGTAGACCTGCGCAAAGTAGGTTCACTCACAGGTGCTCTCAAAACATCCCTGGTCTTCCTTACTCCAGGTGTAACAATAGAAGGAATACCCAACTCATCATCAATGCTCTGTTCTGAGCCACTGGATTCACCATCCACATAAGAGTGACCTGCATTCACATCAAACATGGGCTGATCAACCTTCTCTTTTCCTTTTCGTGATACCTGCATACCACTATCTGCATTACTTTGAGAAGATTCTCCTGATCTCAATCTGCCTGTCCGTGGCGAAGAGTGTGAACCACTGCTAGAGGACGCTCCAGGTCCACTAATATTTTGTGACTGCTGCAGTGAATTCTGTGTAGCATTACCATTTTGTGCATCTACATCATCAATCACATTTACTGGTTTATACCAGCTACTCATCTCATCAAAAACAACATCTCTGCTCACTGTAAACTTACGAGTAGAAGGGTTATAGCATCTATACCCTTTTTGCTGCAGAGAGTAACCAATAAAGATGCACTTCTCAGCTTTTGGATCCAACTTGGATCTCAACTCATCTGGCACATGTACATAGGCAATGCAACCAAAAATTTTCAAATGAGAAATATCTGGTTTTCTACCAGTATACCTCTCCTCTGGAGTCATTCCATGTATTGCTGCAGTGGGAGTCCTGTTCATTATGTAGACTGCTGTAGCAACTGCTTCAGCCCAATAAAAATCTGGCAAGTCTTTTTCATTGAGCATGGCACGAGATACCTCTCCAATATGCGTGTTTTTCCTTTCTGCAATTCCATTTTGTTATGGGGTATGACTGCATGAATATTGCTGCTTTATGCCATGCTCTTGCAGGAACCTTGCAAACTCATTTGAGAGGTACTCTCCCCCTCCATCTGACCTTAGGCATTTTATCTGCAGGCCTGTTTCTTTTTCAACCATAGCTTTAAGAGTTTTGAAATGCCCAAAAACTTCACTTTTCTTTTTCATAAAATACACCCAAACTTTTCTGCTATAGTCATCAATAAAATTGACAAAATAATGACAGCCTCCAAGATATGCAGCTTTAGTAGTCCACACATCAGAGTGGATTAATTCCAATGGCTTCTTACTCTCTTGAACATGTCTAGGAAATGGTTTCCTTGCCTGTTTTCCAAACTGACAGGCTTCACATACCTTATGCATTTCTGCAACCTTGAATTTTGGCAAACTTGCAACAATATTTTGGGCCTGCATTGATTTAAGTCGCTGTACATTAACATGACCAATGCATTTATGCCAGATATCAATATCTGCAACTACACCGGTCCCATGTGCAAACATTGCTGCACTCAATTCAGACATGTCTGCATCCAATGTAAACATTCTGCCCTTCTTCTTTCATTTTGCTATCAAGCGACCTTTATTTTTTATATCCTCAACAAACCATCCATGAGGATTAAATCTGACCTGTAAGCCCTGCTCAACCATTTGACCAACAGAAACCAGATTCTTGGTGATATTTGGGACATGAAATACATCGGACAGGTATTTCTTTTTCCCATCCTGCATAGACAAATGAATTTTTCCAATCTGCATAATATGATGTGCAGTATCATCACCAGTCTCCACAAATCCTGGTTTTTCCATTTTTCTTGCATCCTCCATCCATTCTGCATGACCTGTCATGTGGTTTGATGCACCTGAATCAACATACCATACATCATTGCTTTCTTCTGCACTTGTCACAGAATTGTTCATGTGCTGCACCATAAACAAGTGCTCATTTCTGTCATCACCCTGTCTACTAGAAGATGCATAATTCCCTTGTTGCAGTTTTCCATTCATGATGTCATTCTGCTTTTTATAGCAGTCTTTAGCCATATGACCCATTTTACCACAGTAGTAGCATTCAACATTACTGTTTGCATTTTGGCCTCTTTGCCATCCACCACGACCTCTTTGGCTCCCCCTGCCTCTAGAGTTACCACGTCCTCCTCCATAGAACTGGTTTTCTTGAGTTTGCTGCATATTCTGATTTCTACCACGGCCTCCATATCGGCCTCCTCTACCTCTGCCTCTACCTCTTCCAGCATTTGAGTAGAAGACAGCTTCTTTTGAAGTTCCTCCTGAAGAAGATGCACCACCATTTCTCTGTTCCTCAGAAATTAGAAGAGCAATCAACTCCTCAAAATCAGAAAATCTTTCACGGACGGAAATGGATGTCCGAAACTGTGCATAATCCTTTCCTAGACCATTCAAGGTTACAGAAACTAAATCATCATCTTCCACTGGTGACCCAATGGAAGCAAGTGCATCTGCAATCTTCTTCACCTTCACGTGGTAGTCGTTGATGCTCATATTTTCTCTTTGCACATTGTGCAACTCTTGCTTGAGCTGCATTTTCCTGGCTTGCGTATTTGTGCTATACATTTTTGACAAAGTATCCCATGCCTCCTTTGGCGTACTTGCATCCTGAATATGCACAATCATAGAGTCTGAAATGCTGATAGACAGCCAATACATAACTTTCCTGGCTCTCTCATGCCATGCTTTAAATGCCTGCATTTGCTGTTGATTGGGAACATCAGGAAGAACTGGTTCTTCTTCATTTCCTGCAACAAATTCCCAATATCCTTTTCCCATAAGGAAATTCGTCATTCTAAACTTCCATGCTTGGAAGTTGTTCTTATCAAGCTTTTCAGTGACAATCTGTGAAAGAGAATCAGATGCCATTATAGAAAACTGCAAAAAATTCTGTCATTGCAAAAAACTAAGCTTCACCCTCACAAGGGCAAATCTGCAAAACTGGCGAAAGTGGTATTTGACCACACAGTCACTTCCTAGTGACGATTTTGCATCAACAGGTAACAAAGATGATTCTGTAACTCCCAATGTCTCTGTGCACAAGCATACGATGCAATTTCTATAGTAACTTTTCACCGACCTGTAGAACAGTGGCTGCACAGCATAAAACTGGGCCTTTTCTTGAGTGCATGCAGAAAACTTCCGCCTCCAAAACAAGCCCCGAAATGGCCTCAAATAAAAAAAACAAGGTTGCCAAGGGCTAAAGTCCTCACCCGCAGCATATAGAGCCCTCTTGCTTCACCGCGAAGGGCGTCTCAACCTGAGACAATGCACTCTTGCAATTTCCGGCTGTGCTACCTGCAGAGATCTACTCCCAAAACAGAAAATGAAAGCAACACTGCTCCTCTTACCAGAACACTGCGAGCTTGGCTTGCTTTCTTGAGCTCCTTACCATGAACAAGGCTCTGATACCATGTCAAGATTGTGGGAGAGAAGGAAGGAGTCTCACTTGAAGCTTTCTTGCTTGCACAATGGGGGAATACACATAAGGGTGGAGGCTGAAAACAGTTTTCCTCTTCTTAGTTGTGTAAGCCAAAAGAACTCAAATACAAAGAAATAGAAGAACCCTACATATGGGTCTCAAAACCAAACTCAACTAACTAAGGTGGCATACTAACTGAGCCACGAACTAGAGTAGATAAGGATAGCTATCATGTAGCTATTATTCATGGACGGTGTACCAACCGCGTTTGCAACTGACAAGTCGGTGACATAAATACACAACGGTCACCCTGGCGTATCACGAGTGGAGCTCGATATCTCAACAGTAGACACGAACGACATGTGGTCGTTTGATGCAGCTACCAGCGAGGATGGAAGCGGTAGGCCATTGTTTTGTTGAAGAAGGGGGTGAGAGGGAACAATTGCCATAGCTGAGGAGGAGGAGGAATGGAGGAGCGGAAACAGTGAGAAGACCCTGGGAGGGCTAGATAGAGTAGATGGAAGGGGCGAAATAGGAGAAGCAAGCGGGGGTGGATGGTGGGACTGATCGAGCAGACTAACCTGCAGGCCGTGGATGGAGAGGTGCAGGGAAGATTACTGGGTTGATTGGGGGTTTAGGAGTGGCTGCTAGAAGTGGACGAGTACAGGGAGGAGGCGAAAGTTGGAGTGGAGGGAAGATAGGGGAAAGGAGACGGAGGACAGGGAGGGATCGAGGCATGGATGACTCGCGGTCAGGGGAGTAGGATCGGGGGGGAAGACCAAGGCTAGCAGCATGCATGATAGTAGCATGAAGCCCGTTGAATAGCCTCGTCAATCCTCTCTTTCATTCTCCTCTAGCAGCTCAGCAAGTCTATCTTCATTCCTTGCTCTTTCCCTCGAAATGCAACAAAGAAAAAGCGTATTCCATGGCAAAAATACACCTGCAAATCCTTTCTTCTTGCAAGTTCCATGACCACCTCTTTCCCGGCCAGTGCACCAAATGAAGAGCACCCTGCCATGGCACAAATCAAACCACGAACTGGCCAAGAGAGGCTACAAGCACATTGCTGGCCACAAAACCCTGCAAGAAAACTCTCCTTCTTCTCACCAAGAATCCATATCCTCAAGACACACAAGAGGAAGGCACACAAGAAATTGGACAATTCTTCCATCCTCACCCTCTTCCTCTTCCTCACTCTCCATTAGATTTTGCAAAGGAGCACAAGAGAGAGGAGCAAGAACAAGAAGGCAAGTGTTGTGCCAAAATGAGAGAGGGAGAAATGAACCGTGAGAGGAGAAGATAAAGGAAGAGAGAGGGTGTAACCACCTCAACCTCCCACCTCCCCAAATCCCACGGTTGCAACCATCCTTTTCCTTTTCTTGCATTATAAAATTCAAATTTGCATACATGGACTAAGGTCTAAGGACCTTTCATTTTTAGCATGAGTGATGGGACCTGAAATGGGCCGGCACTGGCTATGGCACTAGCTGGACCTCATGCTCATGAAATACAAACACACCCTCACGGCCTCGCGGACCAGGAGCGTCAATCTATTGCTAAAGGAAAAACTGCCCTAAAGCCTAATCTATGCATTTATAGTTTCATCATTTTGTAGTCCAACGTTCCCCTTTCTATAAACTCCACAGAGGGAGAACCCATACACATTGGCAATAAATACCACGATCACATACATGGAGGCAACCTCTCGGTAGAAACACCGCGGCCCCACTGCAGCTCCCCTACATCGCAGGGATTGGACCCTTGATGCGCTGCTCAACATATAAAAAAACCGAACAAACTCCACTCTTCATTTTGGATCCAGGAGATATACCATGTGTCCCTACTTAATAGTCCCTTAGGAAACCGACCCTCTATCCTACGGCAAGGGATAACCTTACACTCTCAATCGTGGGTCAAATTCCTAAGAAAACAAGTGCTATGCAGTCCAGGAGCTTTTCCGTTGATACCATGAACTATGCATAGTGCATAATGTGAATGGTTTAGTGCACAAACAGAAGAAAATCAGCATTGTGCATCGTGTGAAACCATTCTTTTCATGATTTCCATGCTAGTGTTTATGTAATGAGAAAAGACACCGAGCCTTATGCTCATGCTGCCTTTCTCTTTATTTTAAAACAACGTCCTATAGGCATGATGCAACACATAAACCATATTTTAATTTATATTTTGACACTCAATCTCCCCTCTCACCCTACCGTTTAATGTTTTGCATTCGTTGATAGGTGAAAGGGTCATTTTATGCGTATTTCCTTACAAAGAAAGCGATAAACATGAACGGAAACATAGAAACGAGGGTAAACCGAGGCCAACCTCATGCTTTACCTTTATTATACGCTGCACAAACACACATGTAAATTTTTGGAATTTTTCTTTTACCGTTTCCTAATTTTCTCCCATTTAAAACCCATTTTTTACCATTTTTTGGTATTTTTTCTCTATTTTCTTCAATAAAAAATGACTAAAAATTAAGATTGATTGTGGGCTATGGCCCTTAGGTTCCTTGACAGCAAAATTTTAGGTTTTGTACGTGTTATGTCTCATATTTTCCATTTATTTTGCAAAAACTCCATTTTTATCCCTTAAACGCGTGTTTTTCGGGTTTTATAACATTAATTTCAGCCATATCACTTATGATTTTCTGATTTTTAGATTATAAATTGTTGAAACTCACAGAAAAAAACATCACAATGAATATTCAGCCCATGGGAACAATGTTTCATCACTCAAATAGCATAAAAACTCATTTTTTTTCATAAAAATTGAAATACCGCTTAGGCTTCGTGTTTCGGGGTCTCGGTTTTGCTGGCCTCTCAATGCACAAGCGGTAGAGAGGATGGTTCTAACAAATGATGTTTCTACCATTTCCCTTCTAAAAGCAAAAAAAATAAAAAATAAAAAATAAAAGAGAAAAAAAAGAGAGAAAAAAAATTATATAACTGTTATGGGAGAAAAGGAAGAAATTCTCTATCATAGTAGGCCTTGTTCCAAAAAAAGGTGGAAACACCCTTGGATGGGAAGCTGACTTTGGAAAAGGTGCTAACACCCCGCAGTTCAAGATAGCTGAGTCACCAACATAACCTTTCCAGAAGAAATTTGAAGCCACCTCCCTTGGTGTGCTGTCTCTGTAATATTAGTCTGTCTACCCTCCTTAACAGACGATCTTTCATACAAAATCATTGAAGTACCAAACGTGTCAGCTATCTCCCTGGATAGGCATAATCTTCAACACTCTGGTAACAAAAACAACCAACCTGATCTTCAACACCAACCCCTTGAGTAATGTGAGCTTTCATCCTAACAAGATGGAGACGTGAGTATGGACTACCCTTTGTATCTATCAAAAGAGTGTGAGATAGAGGGTGGGGTGAGTAACCAGTCTTTCCCTTCAAATCAAATGAGAGGTGACAGGACTGCGGGTCAGCCCTCATTCAATGTCCAGCATCTTCATAATTAGCAATCTTCATGTCTACATTGATCCAGAAGCAATCCGGTCCCAATCGGACAAGCTTTCCTTCACCATTCTTCATTTTCTCTTGCATGCAGAAACAACCCTTTAGGGGAGAGAGAGGGAGGAGAGAGAAAGACTAAAATCAGATTTCTTCATTGAGGCCACCATTCTACGAGCAAAGACAGGCGATAAGACCAGCCAATAGAGAGAAATCAAGGGCCAATGTCTGCTCCATGGGTTGTATTCAACCCCACATCATGATGAGAGAGGAGAGAGGGTGCAATTTGTGCCAGCGTGTTGCCGCCATGTTTCCTTAATCCTCTCCACGATTTTTCATGAAACATTTCATGTGGCATAAAATTTAGGGGGTCCAAGGCTCCCAAAGGGCACCACCCCTTTTGGCCAAACTTTGGTCACACCTTTTCACATCTTGACCGGTTTCTTGGCCATTTCCCCGTCCTGGCTCCAATTCGAGCTCTGAAAAATCCTGGGCATCCGGCTTGACATCCCGCATTGACTGGCAGCTCCTAAAATCCCACACGGCAGTCTGAATAATTATCAAAAATCCACAAGTGTCACTCGAGCGCCTTTTAAAAGTCGTATTTCACTTGGTGCTTAAAATCGTCCTAACTGGAGCCGCCGCCTACGATGTTGAATATTTTTCCCCTAAATTCTGGATTTTTTGGAAATTTTTAGGCACATCCCGGGCTCAAAACTCCGCTCTCAATGAGAAAAAAGGGTTTGACCTTTCCTTTTCTTAGCAATATTTTAATATGTGAGCTTACGGGCCCACATTGTTACATTGCTTCATAAATGATTTTTGATAAAAATTACATTTGTAATGGATCATTTTACAAAAGATGTTTCCATGACAAGCACATTTTGGTGTCTTTATTTGCACATATTTGTCGGTCATTAATATGTACTTTCTCAACCAAATCACCATTCAAGAAAGCATTCTTGACGTCCATTTGCCATAATTTCCAGCCTTTGCATGCTGCCAAAGCAATAACAATTCTGACTGTTGCCATTTTAGCCACTATACTGAAAGTCTCCTCATAGTTAAGGCCATATTGTTATGCATATCCTTTTGCAACTAGCTTGGCCTTATAGCATTCTAACGAACCATCTGACTTGCACTTAACCTTGTACACCCATTTACAGCCATTGGGGACTTTGCCTTCAGGCAACTCAACCAATTCCCATGTCTCATTTTCAGTCAGGACTGCATACTCCTCATCCATGGCAGTACATCAATTATCATCTGTAATTGCATCATCAAACTTTGTAGGTTCTTTGTAACTTGTCAACTAGTTTTCTGACTCTCTCAAATCTCCATAACTATGGCTCACTTTGAGCTTGCCTCTCATAAGGCAGTACATAACGGCTCTGCCTTGCTCCAAGTGTCATAATAGACAGAATGCAACTCACTATCCAAACTGTCGCTGTTAGATGACTCATAACTTGCTGTAAGTGGACCTATCACATCCTTAAGCATCTTTTCTTTTCCCTTATCCAATCTTCCCCTCACTGGCATATCCGTGTTAGTGGATGTAGGAGTATGACTCCGCAAGCATCCGGACTAAGGACTTACTGTAGGTGACCCATCACCTGTAGGACCACTCATAGATGTACTCACTGTAGGTGTATTTTCAGCATTACTAGTGTTGGATGATCCATCAGTAGCCATTGCAATAGGATTACCATACCACGATGCTAGCTCATCAAAAACATATCTGCTAATCAATGTCTCATGTGTAGACGGTACATAACACTTGTAAGATTTTTGGTCTTGTGCATAACCAAGGAACACACTCTTGACAGCTTTAGGATCCAATTTCTTCCTCTTTTCATAAGGAACATGCACATATGCAATGTTGCCAAATACCTTCAAGTGTGAAATGTCAAGCTTATGACCACACAACCTCTCATATGGAGTTACATCATGAATCCCTGATGTAGAGGTTCTATTCAGCACATAGATAGCAGTCACTACAGCTTCAGCCCAATAACCATTTGGTAAACTCTTCTCATTCAGCATAGCTCTTGTTGATTCCATCAATACCCTATTTTTCCTTTCTGCTACACCATTTTGCTGCGGTGTATAGCTGCAAGTTAACTGTCTTCTGATCCCATGTTTAGCAAGGTACCTGCCAAAGTAATTAGAGACATATTCTCCACCTCCATTTGATCTAAGACATGAAATTTTACAGTCAACTCATTTTCAGCATGCTTCTTGAAGTCCTTGAATGTATCAAACACATCATCCTTATGTTTTAGTATGTAAAGCCAAGTATACCTGCTGAAATCATCAATGAAGGATACGCAGTAACGAGCAACACCAAACGAAGCATTATGAGACGGACCCCATACATCTGAATGTACCAATTGCAAGGGTCGTGAGCTATTCCATATATGTCTCATAAAATGGAAACCTTGTCTGCTTTCCAAACTGACATGCATTGCATACATGTCCAAAGTCATGATACTTGAATTTAGGCAGTCCAAGCACAATCTTCTTTTGCTGCATAGATGTCAGCTTTTGTACATTTACATGGCCAATCCACTTATGCCATATCTCAACATCCCGTATAGCACCATCATCATGTGCAAACATGGCTGCTTTCAATTCTAGAATTGACGCATCAAGAGTAAACATTCTGCCATCTCTTTGGCCTCTAGAAATCAATTTGTAGCCATTACCATATTCTTCAACAAAGCATCCATCTCTATTAAATCTCACCTGCAGATTCTGTTCTGCCATCAGTCCAACTGAAATCGACTGACAAAAGATTCTTGGTTATTGTAGGTACATGTAGTACATCATGTAGGCTCTTTTTCTAGTCATCAAGCATCAACAATGGAACAATTCCTATGTGTTGAATGTTATGTTGGGTGTCATCCCCAGTACACACATAACCATGTGAACCTGCAACCATCTCATCAAACCATTCTCCGTGGGGTGTCATATGATTTGAAGCCCCCGAATCAATGTACCATCTCTCATCTCTGTTCTACCTAGATGCATTCTTAGACACATGCTGCATGACAAACAATCTGTCAACTTACTCATCATGAGCACCGCTAGAAGATGCATAGTGCCCATGATGTTTGCCCTTTGCCTTCATATCTCCCTGCTTCTTGTAGCAATCCTTTGCAATGTGTCTATATCTGTCGCAGTAATGATAGTCATCTCTGTTTGACTAATCATTTGACTACCATGAATCAGATCCACCACCTCTACCATGGGGTGATCTCCCCTTGCCTCTAAAGCCACCAGATCCACGCTGGCCCCGTGTATTTGTCCCATGCTAGGCATTCTGGTGATGCTGTTCATAAGTGTTTTGAGTGTCTCCTCGACCTCGAAAAGAGCCACGGCCTCTACCGCCTCTACCACGCTAGCTAGAGTAAAGAATAGTGTCTCTACTTTGAGACATACTAGAACCTGTATTCAACCCAAGCTTAACTTCCTCATGTAGCAGCAAAGCAATCAACTAATCCCAATCAGGGGATTTAGCTCTCACAGAAATAGACGTATCAAATGCTTTATACTCTTTGTCAAGTCCATTCAATGTCACTACAATCATATCATCCTCGGACACTGAAGATCCAATGGTGGCAAGTTGATCCGCTATGTTCTTGATCTTTGTAGTGTAGGCTTGAATGCTTCAGCCATTCCTAGACATGTTATTGAACTGTTGCTTCACTTGAATCTTTCTTGCATGTGTCACATTTCCATAGTTCTTCATGAGTATGTCCCATACATCCTTTGGAGAACTACATCAAGTAATCTGTATAACCATAGCATGTGATATACATAAGGAAAACCAATGTAACACCTTGCATGCTCTCTCAGTCCATAGCTTATGAGCCCTTTTCTGATCATTTGCCGGATTCCTTTCATATATTTCAGGTTCATCCTCATCACTTGTACATAAGTCCCAATAACCTCTGCCAACCAAAAAATTCTTCATACGGAACTTCCATAAATCAATTTTTTTTTTGTCCAGCTTTTCTCTCACAATTTGAGTGATATTGTCAGTGTCTTGAGCATTTGCCATAGTTGCAGCTTAGGTATTCAATGATGTATACAACCTGTAAGTATCTGACTCCTTTTCCTACATTTCAAGACCAATTTCTTGCTATTCAGGACCATTTCCTACAATTTAGGATAATTTTCCTGACAACCTGCTTGTTGTACACTATATTCCAACAATGAAGAAACACAGTCAACTGAGCATAAAACAAGCTCAAATTAGTTCAAAACATTCTATGGTAGTGGCAAAACATCCCAACAATAAACTATATCCATACAAGTATCAATGTTTGTAGTGTATGCAAGTAACAATACCAAATACAGCCAGCCCACTGCTATAACCTATAGTATTTTCTCTATTAAAACAAGAGTATCTAAACCTCAAAACAGCCCTAAAACATCTCATTCAGTTACCACTCTATGCAGAAGTTGATACATGTCCAACCGGTTAGAATATATTGCATGTATGTCAAGTGAAGATGATAGGTATCCTTCATGCAAACAATAACCAGTCAATACCCTGGTATAACTAGCAACAAATCTATCCAAACTTTGAACTTTCAGTACTCACAATATCCCAAAAATCATATACCACTCAAGTGGTATGATCCAAGCATTTGTCAGTAGCAAATAAGCATTACAGATACTTCAATCCTGTAGGTATATTGTTTCCAAATTCAGGACAGTAAACTAGTTTACTGTTTCTAACCTACAAATAAGCTCCAAAACTGAGCATTTAACACTCCAATATCATGCTCAAATGCATGATAATAAGGGCATATACATTGTTAGGATGAAAGCCACTAATGTCCTGGAATCACCTACTATTTATTGCAGTAATAAACAATCAGCCTGCACAGGTCTGTGCTGGATATCTCAAAATCTGTGAGAAATTTGAACCTTTCTTTTGCAAAGTTGTAGACCACGTTGAAACGGTCAAAAATAGAGGGCCATTTCTCCAAAAACCATTTTTGTAACAAGATATAGCTTTTGCAAAAAAAGGGGCTGTAGGCACAGTCTCTTTTGATGACATTTTCTTCAGATCTGATGTCTTGATGTCAAATAAATTGTGAAAGAAATTGTGTGTGCCTAGGATGCATTTGATTTTCCTTAGCTTTAATTTTATTCACCCATAATAAGTATGATTTGCTACCTTTCCTTAATGCATGTTTAGCTTGTATGTGACTAAGCAATGGAAACTTATCAAAAGTGTGCATTCCATGTAATGTAATTTGTTTTTCGTTAGAATGAATTTTCATGGAATGTGTGGAATAATCTATGTCGGTATTTGTGACACCAAGGCATTCCTAAAATAATGTCACTAGCTTGCAAAGGCACAACCAAATGTGCTCAACGTAATCACCAATTTTAATTTCTAAATCATGGGCTTCTTGTGTACCATTGTATCTAGTGCCTAAGAATACAGTTTTTATGCGATAATAAGTTGGAATAGTAGGTAAGTTCAATTCTTTTATCAACTTTGCAGAAATAAAATCATGTGTGCTCCCATCATCATGCAAAACAATCTTTTTGTAACCATGCACAAGAAATTTCATTGTTAATAATGAATGAGGATTTGGCATACCTGGTAAAGTATCTGAAGCATCACCGATATCATCATCATCTTCTGTGAAATCTGGCATATCTTCATGGTCTTCGTCTTTAGTCACTCCCAAGTAATTGATTTGAATGGCTGGCTTCTTGGATTGACAGTTGACTGCTAAGTGTCTAGGTTGATGGCACTTGTAGCAAACTATAGACTTTGCTTTGGAAACATTATTGGTAATGGCTGGAAATTTGGGTACGTTGGAATTTGGCTGGAGAGAAGGCTTAGGGTTTGGATTTATGTTTGATGGTAAAGGAGGGGGTCGTGTTTAGGGTTTACGGAAAAAAGAAGGAACAAAGCGATTTTGAGTGAATCTTCGAAAGTTAGAATTGAATTGATTTGTATCAAAGTTACAGTTAGTTGGAAATTGTTGCGGTTGCATTTCTCTCCATGAATTTTGTCTTCAGCATCATGGGCCAAAGAAATTGCATCCTCCAAAGTCTTTGGCTTGAACATATTCACTTCTGCATAGAAGTCACTAAGCAAACCAGACATATACTTGCGCTTGTGGATCGCCTCAGGAACATCTTCAAGCATTTGAAGTTACAGTAAGGCACTCCAGAAATGCTCAATGTATTGCGGTATGGATTCTCGATCTCTTTGTTGCAGAAGATCCCACTATTTGATTGCTTTTTCATGGAATTGAGGTGGAAGAAAATTCTGCAAAAATTTCTTTTGAAAGGCCTCCCAAGTAGTAGGACAATCAATACTCATGGACAACAGTCCACCATAACGATGCTCTGTCTACTAGATGGTTAGTGACACATTTGAGTCTATCTTTTTCAACATACTGCTCTTCATGGAAATAATCATCAAATTGATTGATAAAAGCGAGAACAGTTTTTCTATCACATTACCCATTAAAAGTACGGAATTTGAAATTTCTTTTACTTATCTTGGCTTCTTTCCTAAGAGATTGTGCTTCGAGTGTCGCGTCAATCGTACGTCATATAACATCTTCAGGTTGCACTCCATCTTTATTGATAGTGGATCATTGAAGAGTAGCCAGTTAAGCTTGCAAATTTTGGCGTGCTCTTTGTTCCTCTTGAAGCTGCATCATAATTAGGTCCAATTTTTGCTCCATGGTTGGTTCCGGTAAATCACCTTCGATCATAAAATCTTCCATGTTTTGATCGGTCATCCTACAAAATCTCAAAAAACCTCACACACTCGAAATCTTGTTAAAGGGATGAGCGTAACTCAATTTTGGGTTTACAAGGCTTGCTTTAAAAAAAAAAAAGATTTGTACCACATGAGACAAAAAGACAAATTGAATATAATCTCCCCCCATGCCTTGTGTGAGCGCTCCACAAGGCATGTATTTATAAATTTATTAATCTCCAAGCTAAAAAATAGTCCAATTTACAATTAGCATGCTTTGACTTTTGTATTTGCTTTTGTCCAAATAAAGAATAAAGTGGTTGGGCACCCCAAAAGTCGGGCTATGCCCAAATACAATGTCCAATAATGAAATATTTAAACCGAGCACCTATGCGCATACAAAATAATAAATCTTTGTCAAACACTTCAATAAATAAGGACACCTAAATAAATATTAGAGCCACGCCTTTAATGATAAGGTGCGCGCCTATCAAAAATGATAATTTCTTCTAGATAATCTGAATGTTAGAATATCAAGTTCCCGTTACTCTTCAGTCAGTCTATCTTTATGTTGTGACCGACATTAGCTGGATACAATTGTACACGTGTGTGACATTCAATAAGTTGGTGTAGTCAGCGACTTAACCACATTTAGTCTTGGTTAGTCATACCAATGTGTGTAAGTCTCTTTCAGTTAGTATGATGGAAGAATAATGGAAGAAGAACAACAATGAGCCGAGGCTCATCTTCCGCTCCACTCTGTCTCTCTCCCTCTCTTCCAACATGGTATCAAAGCTTGAATGCCTAAAGCCTGAAGGCTTGGCAGTGTTGCTGCTGATTTACCCCCTGTCTTACCACCTACACGTCCTGAAGATCATAAAATAGATTTAATCCTTGGTTCTCAACCACCATATAAAGCACCTTATAGACACAATTAGATTGAACAGAAGCAAATCCAAGCCCAAATTGAAGAATTGTTAACCCGTGGACTTATTAGGCCCAATAGTTCTCCTTTTGGTGCACTTGTCTTGTTGGTCAAGAAGAAAAATAATACCTATAGGATGTGCATTGATTATCGTGCCCTAAACAAGATCATTGTTAAGAATAGATATCTGATCCCTAGGGTAGACGACCTCATGGATAAACTATAGGGAGCCACTATTTTTAGCAAGATAGATCTCAAATTGTGAATGCTTCAGTTGATGTGTAGAGCAGGCAACGGTGGCATTGGGAAGCACCAGGCGATCGCATGTATTCAGATTATCTAGAAGAAATTATCATTTTTTATGGATGTGCACCTTATCATTAAAGGAGTGGTGCTAATATTTATTTAGGCATGCTTATTTATTGAAGTGTTTGACAAACATTTATTATTTTGTATGCGCATAGGCACTTGGTTTAAATATTTAATTATTGGACATTGTATTTGGGCATAGCCCAACTTTTGGGGTGCCCAACCGCTTTATTCTTTATTTGGACAAAAGCAAACACAAAAGCCAAAGCATGCTAATTGTAAATTGGGCTATTTTTGAGCTTGGAGATTAATAAATTTATAAATACATGCCTTGTGGAGCGCTCACACAAGGCATGGGGGAGATTGTATTCAATTTGTCTTTTTGTCTCATGTTGTGCAAATCTTTCTTCTTGCTTTATGAGTTTTAGTAGAGTTCTTTGTTCTTGGGGACCTTCCGGTGCTCACTACGAGTGCATCCAACATCTGATTTGCACACCAATCACTTGTCTCAAGTATCTAACAAAGAATTAGTAAAAAATGGCATCATAGATAACCTCCTTGATGCATACTTGTTTAAAATAACTCAATAATATATTTATAAAGCAGATCTTATCCCATATTAAGCTAATGGCATTGTAGAAGTGTTGGAAAAAGAAATACTGAATCACCCAATAGAGAAGGCTTAGCTTCATTATCTTATTCGCAAAGCATGATCGCATTTGTAGTTGATTGGTGAACAATTGTACAAACTAGGCTAAGACAGCTTGATGAGAAGATACATCTAGAAGCATGAGTTACACAAATTCTTGACAAAAGCACATGTGGGAGTCATAGGAGGGCAATTTGAAGGAGACTCTATGGCTTGCAAAATAATGTAGTCTTAGTTATGGTGGCCCACTCTCTTTTGTGATCCTACCAAATTTATGAAATATTGTGATGAATACCAATGCACAAAAGCACCAATGAAAAAGGATAAAATGGAGCTTATGTCAGTGATGGCCCACTACCCTTTTGAGAAGTGTAGAATTAATTTAATGAGGCCTATCAACATTCACTTTATCGATGAAATGATTTCTCATCTGTTATCCACACTCATGGTAATTCACTAAAAGTCGTCACCTTACTATCCTCAAGAAAATGACCAAGAAAATCAATGAATCAAATTATAATTAATATGCTTAGAGAAATAGTTTTTGCCTCTCAAAGTGACCAAGACAACAAGCTTACAATAGCATAGTGGACTTATCATACACCCTACAAAATAGATGTTATGATCAAACCCCATTCAAATCAACTTATGATATTGACACCATAATTCTAGTGCAATCTTTTCTTTTGAGCTTGAGGGTGGCTATGTAAGAATGATGGGATGGTCAAGAATCTTGGACTTATCCCTTAATAGAACTCAAATGACCATCTAAAACATGGCTACTAGTGGCATATGCCTGGATCTACACAAATGCAAGATGGAAAGCCTAGTTTGACAAGCACATCAAATAGAAAGACTTTGAAATAGGTGATTTAGTGTTGCTTTACTCCATTAAATACCATAAACATAAGATGAAATTTAGAGATCTCAGCCACTTCCAAGTACAACAATTTAGTAGAACTAGCATCGCAAAAGTTGAGACTCTTGAGGAAGAAGGCATCAACTTTTCAATAGCAATCACATCAAAAAGTATTATCCACATGCACACATGTTACATGAACCACCACTGATGCTACGATCAATTGTCCTTCATGCTATGAAGATTACACAACTTGACCTTGAAGAGATGACTATGTACTAGTAGGCTAACTTAGGGTCAAGCTTCCAACAATGAAAGAACACACAATTGATGCCTTGGTTGACAAGGGAGTAGCTTATAATGTCATGACATATGATAATTGCGAGTAACCTAGCTCATCCCAACTACTACAAAGATCCATTCATATAGGGGCACTCCTTACACCTTGTTGGGAAAATGCCAAGTGTTGTTAACATGTGAGAGTGAAACTGCGCCCACCATATGTTAGGTGTTTCCTAAAACTAAAGGAGTTTAACAAAATTTATTGCAGGAGGGAACTTTGATGGAGACTCTATGGCTTGCAAAATCTTGTAGCCTCAACTATGGTGGCTCACTCTCTTTTGTGATGCTACCAAATTTATGAAACATTGTGATGAATGCCAACCCTACACAAATGTGGGGAAGGACAAAATGGAACTTATGCCAGTGATATCTTGCTAACCTTTTGAGAAGTGGGGAATTGATTTTGTGGGATCTATAGGGCAAACATCTTATCAACAAAATAATTTCTCATCTATTATCCATGTTCATGGTCATTCACTAAAAGTCATCACCTTACTACTCTCAAGTAAATGACAAGAAAAAGCAATGAGTAAAATCCTAATTAGCATGCTTATAAAAATACTTTTTTCCTCTCAATGTGACTAGGACAATAAGCTTATGATAGCATTGTGGACCTATCATATAGCCCACAAAATAGACGTTACTCAAATCCCATTCAAATTAACTTATGGTATTGATGCCATAATGCAATGCAATACTTTGTCTCGAGCTTGAGGGTGGTGGTGTAATAATTATGGGATGGTCGAGAATCTTGGAACAATCCCTTGATGGAACTTGAATGATTATCTATAAGGCATATCTATTGGTGATATATACCTTGATCTATGAACTAAATGCAACCTAACTTACATCATTCCTATGTTGTTTTGGGTACTCACCTTGACTTGAAATCGACTATTGGAGGAGAACATTATACACCACTCTTATCTAGACCAAATTCTTAGTAATAAGGAAGAGCTTCATGTTGCCAATAGAATACACATTTGAGAGATTTTCTAGTTGATATCTTAACCTAAATAATGCATGCCAACATATGCCCACATGATATGGATCATTATGTGGTGTTTCAGTATAATCCTCACTTTTATGATTAAGCGTGCAAGAAAATTGTAAGAAAAAACATGTATACCTTAGAATTAATATATCCTCAAGTCAATCTTTGTAATATTAGGAAGCATTGCATTCAATTAGGTAGGGAGAGGGACTCTTCATACTCAAAAACCAAAATTTGAGAGATTCATGTACTTGGAAAACTAACATTTAGTAGGAATCAAAAGCAAGAATTTTGTGCATAAGTAAAAGTTATTATATTGATGAAAATTACATTTTTCTTGAGATCTCACATCATATGTTGTGTTAGGTTCTTTAAAATAGCAAGAGAAGGGAAGAAAGTAATGTAAGAGAGAATCAACAAGCCCCAACTACCATTCACAGAAGGAGACCGGGTCAAATACAACTTGAAGATGAAAATCAAGTAGTTTTGCCACCTGTGATATTGTCACATTCATAATCTTGCTAAACTAGTGGCCAAAGTCCTAGAATAAAAATAACTAGTTGATAGATATAGATTGAAGGCATATATGGAAAATTTTGAAGGGAAGGTTGTTTATGATAAGTGTACAAAGTTCCTCATAATCTATGACCTCATTGATACAACATAGTAATCATGGTGGAGGATGCTAATGGCCAACAAAAAATTGAAATACCATTTTGAGTAGGTGTGGTAAATAGAGATCTGAACTTGCTGAAAAAAGATGAAAAGATGCCAATAATCAAGATGGATATCTACACAAGACTAAACATGAATAAGCAAAAGGTGTTTACCAATGATGATGTGAGCGCATAGGGGAAATCCCAAACCTCCTATAAGAATCCACAAAAATTTGATATAATGTTGTTTTCCACCACAATGTATACCTTAACAATGAATAGAATCCAAATGGAAATGTTGGAGAGCATAGCAATGGGAATTATGGATTAAATAATCTCAATACATATGTTAGGGAAAATATCCATGTTGTAGTTAAAACACTGAGTACAAGAATATACAGCCTTGAAGAATTTGGATCCACACTAGTGGTAATCAAGGGAACATAGAGGAAAAAGGCTACACTTGTGGGGTTTGTGGGCATTCTAAGTGCAACTGTAGAGGAGACCATCAAAGGCTTGCATGTAAGAAATGTGTTAGCATCCCAAAAGCCTCTTAGTGTATATGTACAAGAAGTTTCTTCCACGCCTAAAATAATATCAGAGCAAGAGCTTGCAAAGGATCTAGGGTAGGAAGAAGATAAGAAAATTCCAATACAAAGTAGAGAAAGCTACAAGAAAACTTATGGAAACATGTGAAAGAGCAAGAGTTCAATAAGAAAACAACAAGCCAAGCCTCCAAGAGAATTCCAACTAGATTAGAGAAAGTGAATTATCTAGAAATCACTACAACAAAAGGCTCTCAATCTCAAGCACTGGTGGAAAGACCATCAAAGGAGAGAAGGAAAAGCTTTTAGGATCCACATCAAGCTGGAGTTGAATCTCAACAACAATATCAATTAGCACAGCTAGAGCAACCAAGATCAGACACCTTTGATAAGGAAAAAGGAAAGGCTGCATCCAAGGAGAAAAAGGATATAAAAAAAGCTAAGGAGGATTCCTGAAGGAGAAAGAGAAGGAACAAAAGTGAAGGCAACAGAAGGAAGAGGAGGAGCTCAAGAGAAAAGAAGTAGAGGATTTAGCCCTAGCTATCAAAAGGCCAATAGAGCAACCAAGAAGAGCTAAAGAAGCACTCATGGGTCCTTATTTGGGAACTTTAATAGAATCAGGAACTAGCCATGTGCAAGTCCAAGAGTAGTAGAAACTTTGTAGCTTTCACTAATGATGGGCAAAGGCAAGGTGTATGAACTAGAAGTGCAACTTGTAGTCCTCTCCCAAGTGAGATTAGAGGAAGTCATTATAATATATACTAGAAGACTGATGACCATAGTTGCAGAATTTGAACAAAGAATATCCAAGGTACCTAGGATTGAAGGATCATTGACTTTTGTACCTCTACTCTTGCAAAGCCCTACACAAGACTTTGAAGACCTGGTAAAGATTCAAAGAACCAAAGAGATCAATTGGATGAGGAAAGAAAGGCTACTTTAGCCACCATTGAAAAAGAGAAGCAGACCCATGTTGCATATTGGCAAAAGGTGATTAGGGAGTCCTTCAACATGAAAAAAGAATTAGTACCACCTAAAGCTAGAGAGGATATAGGAAAAATGTATGAATAGTTGTAGGAACAATGTGAAGTGGGGAGAGAGAATTGAGTACAATTGGAAAGAAAATTTGCAACTACAATTAAGGAGAAGGTCATGCATTTTCTAAATACTCATTCATTTTTTTAAAGAAAAAAATTTGAATGTTGCACCTTTAGGTAACTCGTCAAACCAATGCACTATAGATTCTTTAGAGCTTAGCCTCTTTGCTTGCTCCTACTAGTTGTCCTTCATTATAGTTTCATTTTCATTTTTTGTATTTCTCTCTTAGCTTGATGTGGCCAACCTATGCATTGCAATCCCACAAAATGCCCTTGGACTTCATGATAGTGAGAAGCTATTTGTAGATCCTCCACTTTTTCTTAGGGTCGATTTCATATCGCTTTATTGGGACCTCCTCAAAATCCTCATGTATAAGATTTTTAGTGACCACTTGATAGAAGACTATGGGCCATTACACTCTTGCAAGTGGTTGTATAATAAGTGTAAGTTGAGCATCCCAAACATTCTGATTGTACCAACAAATACTTGTCACATGCCCTATCTTATTGTAGATTTGACAAAAATTTCTCTCTTTTGTTGATACTAATACTCTAGTGTCTCTTAACTTCTCCATATGCTCACATTCCTAAACACATTTGAAGTTGAGAACACCTCCTCACCTTTCACATTCTTGTTTTGCATATATTGGTGCTTGTTTGTGTTGTTTCCAACAATTACAGAAGCTATGCATCAATCAGAAGCATATTTTCAAAACTAGTGGGACTTCCCAAGACAACACACATTTTGGCTTGAGGTTCAACAAACTGTTTGGATCCATGAGAATTGGATGCACATGACCAACTCTTTTGCAAGTGGTTTAGATTTGATTATGCCTCCTTCTAGATGCAGCCTCAGTGGCCAAGGCAAGGCGAAGGAGATTATGTTCGCGCACCAATCGAGCCAGAGCATGCTCTCAGCTATGCAGTTCTTCAACTTGCGCACAACGACTCCACACATCATATTTTTGATACCTTTGGCATGGGTGAGTCCATAGTGCACAAATATTGTCACATTGTGGTTGATATTCTTGCCATAAAGCTTCAGGCAAGTATCATCTCCATTCTGTCTAGGGCACAATTGCAGAGAATCATTGCAAACTTTCAGACGCTCACATTGCTACCCAATGTTTGTGGTGCTATTGATGGATCGCACATCAAACTTGCTAGGAAGCCTAACATAGAGGACATATCGCCACAATATTGGTGCAAACATCATTTCCATTCTTTTCTTTTGCAGGTCATTTGTGATGCGTAGAAGCACATATAGTATGTTTGTATATTGGCTCCCGATGGTACCAATGATGTGGCGCATTGGAAAGCATAAGCTATTTATAAGCATTTCAAAAACAATGAAGTCTTGCAAGAGCCAGCCATGCTACTTCGTGGTGTTCACGTGCACCATTACCTCTTGGTTGATTCTGGGTATGGGGCATGCACACACCTCATCAATCCCTGTAGGGAGGGGAACCCTCCAGCTATTGGAGATTAAAAATAGTTCAATCACTGCTTGTTAAAGGGACAAGTGTGAACTGAACATGTATTTGGAATGCTTAAAAGTCGGTGGTACATCCTTAGGGACATCAATGTGGACCCAAATCGTGTCCCCAAGTACATTGTTGCTTGTTGTGCTCTTCACAATCTTCTTATGAATGACATGTGAGATGAGCATTGAGAGAATGACTTCGATCCTCATTTGAATGATGGCGGTTTTGTGTGCAATGTCACAAGGTTTGAGCATGCTCAGGGTCAAGCCTTGTGGCAAGCTATGTACCAAGAGTGGACCCAATGCATGCAAATATCTTTACTCCTGGCATGGCCTTACGATATAAAAATTTTAACATCCTCGCATTTTTTGTTCCAACCTACATTTTGAAGCAATTGTTGCTATTGCATTCTTTTTTTATGGAATAGTAGAAATGCATCTATTTCATTTTTTTTCTCATGGTGTAACTTGATTGTCGTAATTCCAAAAGTGGCTTTCCTTATAACCATCCCTACATTCGTTTATGATCAATACAACAAACTCTCAAGGTAATAAAAAATGATACTAGAAACAATCACGTACAATTAGCAAACATTTAATCAATTCAACATTTATAAATACCATCTTTCAGTTCAGTAATGTCAAGAATCGCGTGGTGAGGGGACTTGCTTGAGGTGCTGCACCAAACACGCACTGTATACACAAGAGGAAGCTCACTCAAGAACAAAAGAAGAGAGATGGAGGCCAAAATATTTTCTTGTTGGTTTCTTCTTCTTCTTCCACACACTATACAATGTACACAAAGTATAGATAAGATACAACATAAAGGAAAGTGGCCTTCTAAGTCAAATAGTGCATAACCGACTACACTAATCGACTAGCATTATATCTTTCCCAGTTGTAGGTAGGTGTAACAAACTAGATATAATAAATGATAAGTCAATGGCCATGTAAGTATCATAATGACCACTAACGTGATTTGTAGATGTGCGAATTCATCTAGCCAGGCAGTCCTTCATCAATGTCTGCACGTGTTGAGCTTGCCATCTCAACAAGTAAGGCACAATGAAGTGAGAGAGACTAAATCTGGGAAACACAAACAAGTTGTATAACAAGTGTGCTTATTTCCGCCCTAAGATGTGTCCTCTATCTACTCATGTTGATCACTTGATAAGATGGATGATAGGAGCCAGGAGTTTTGCCATCCTAAGCTGCATCTCCAACCTTTTCTCCTCCAGTTCAATGTGTTGAAACTCATCT
This sequence comes from Lygodium microphyllum, assembly GCF_053477565.2. NCBI lineage: Eukaryota > Viridiplantae > Streptophyta > Polypodiopsida > Schizaeales > Lygodiaceae > Lygodium > Lygodium microphyllum. Next base: position 2,304,026 of record NC_141146.1, on the reverse strand, counting down.
CGCTCCAAAGCCAATGCCAAAGCACCAATGGAACGCTCCATGGACATTCCCAAACCATCCAATGCCAGTGCCATCTTTTGCTTCTTTGTCTTTTGGCCCCTTACATTGTGTGTGATAGCTGGCCCTGAAACTAACTCATTGTTGTTGTTGTCTGCCATTGGTGTGTCCTGGTCCTCATCAGCACCCTCAACTGGAGGGGGAGGCACAACAACATCTTCATCTCCTTGTGCATTGCCCTCATCCACAACAAGAGAAACCACTTCAGGAGGGATGTAGTCTTGGCCTGAGAAGCCATCATTCAAATCTCTCACCTTTGGCGTGCCTCCAAGAAGTTCTTCCATCCTGCTGAAGAACTCCCACCTCGAAGGCTCCACTCTCGACTGCATCTCTTTTTGATTTTCTTTCATAAATGTTTCCTAGGTTTTTCCACTTGTATTTGCACTGACTATCTGAGAAGTCTATGTCTCACCTGCCATGTGAACATCCCACATACTTTAGTAGGGTCCATTATGATGTAAGCAAAACAACAATACAAGAATAAGATATGGAAATGCACCTAGAATGTTTAGCCTTCAAGTTAACCTTGTTCAGGGAATCCCACTTGTCCTTGTATAGATCAAACATCCCCTCAACAAAGGCTGGTGTCCAAATTTTTGTGCTTTTTCTCCTTCGAGCTGTACATGCCCTACTAGAGGATGCCTGGGTGCTCTCCACAATATCATTGCCAAAGCATGAGCTAGACAATTGGGTCCCATTACCTGTCATACCAATTGACAAGCTTGCACCAAGTCTAGATGTCATAGGAAGCGGGGGAAAAGAACAAGAGCAGAAGAATGGGGATGAAAGAAAGGATTTTGTCCTTTCATTTTCAAGCAATCCTACAAGAAGAGCCAAAGAAAATAAAGTCATTGTTTCAATGATGATGCAACAAATCAAGCTCTTTGCTTTGCATGAAGATAATTAGCACAACTCCACATAGACACGATGAGGCACGATGAAGGAGATGTCACGCATCAACCCATCATCATCTCTCTCTACATATATCAACCATCCCCATCCCTACGATTCTCACTTGTTCTCCTACTTGCAAATCAACTTACTGCATAGTACTAACCCTCTCTCTCTCTCTCTCTCAATACAATTTCCTTATTCCTTTCAGCTTCTTCCAATTAAGCCTAGATTGTTTCCGTAGTGAGCGAACACGCTTTTCCCTGCCCTATTGCATCCCCATGAAAATCTGATAGCACACGACCACCCTTATCCTTCACTTGACTATGATTTATCACACTTAGCCTCTGTAGGTTGGCAGCTGCAGTTTCTTCCTTCTCGCATGGCTCGGTTATTCTCGCTCCCTCCAAATGGCCCGGATTGTCATGCTGAGTGAAGCCTCCCATGGCACCCACGATTTCTACTAGTTGAGAAACTTCATATTGCAGCAGCTTATTGCCAAACATGGCATTCAGTTCATGGCCATAGAGTCACAAGTGATACAACATCATTGTTTATGTCACGCATGGCACAAAAATATGCCCACCAGATTGTTTTCATCATTGCAGGCGTGTCTATAAGCTTATAGTATATCACTTAATATGCTGGAGGGCAAGGCCATGCTGAAAATAGATGTACATGAAGGTCTAGTCACACACACAGAGAGAGAGAGAGAGAGAGAGAGAGAGAGAGAGAGAGAGAGAGAGAGAGAGAGAGAGAGAGAGAGAGAGAGAGAGAGAGAGAGAGAGAGAGAGTATACCTATTGATTGAGACAAGGACACGCAAGACATTGACCCTTTCAAAAGCAATGACGCTTTGATAATTCCTCCTCACAGCAAATGCAGAGTCCTTATGATTGTGCAAGGTCCTGCATGAGAGAGAGACAGAGAGATCTCACCCAATGATTGTGTGCATGAGCGAGAGAGAGAGAGAGAGAGAGAGAGAGAGAGAGAGAGAGAGAGAGAGAGAGAGAGAGAGAGAGAGAGAGAGAGAGGGAGGGAGGGAGGGAGGGAGGGAGGGAGGGAGGGAGAGAGAGAGAGAGAGAGAGAGAGAGAGAGAGAGAGAGAGAGAGAGAGAGAGAGAGAGAGAGAGAGAGAGAGAGAGAGAGAGAGAGAGAGAGAGAGAGAGAGAGAGAGAGAGAGAGAGAGAGAGAGAGAGAGAGAGAGATCATACCTGTTGTTGATGATCCTGGATGAGTAGGCAAGGGCGATGATAGCAGACGAAAAGCCTCTTAACATATTTGATTGAATGGAAGTGCACAGTGGCCTCGCTCCTCTCGGTGGAGATGGAGTGGTGGAGGAATCCGTGAAACCGCTTTTGACAACTATGCATGGGGCTTCGACATGTGGTGATGCAGCATGATGAAACTTCCAGTTGCATGGTGCAACATGGGCTCTCCCCATGGTAGTCGGATAGAGGCATGGTGAACAAATATGCCCAGGAATATCTGAGGCACGTAGGAGGTATTGCAACCACAATTGACAATCACATGACCACAGTTGGTCATGTGCACATCATATTAGTGGGGAAGGGATTTTTCCAAAATTGGAAACCCCCCATGGTTTCTAGTTTGTTTTGGTCTCTACTACACTAGGACCTGCGGCTTTTTTTGAGAAACACTTGCGAAACAATGAATGTTCCAATGCCACAAATTGTAGAGAAACCAGACAATTATAATCAAATTCAGCATATGCATGAATTGGAACCCTTTTTAGCCATTGCATGTGTTACTTGGATTCATCATATTATTTGTAGCCAAAACACGAACCAAAATACAAGAATCAAGATCCACCAGAAAAGCCATTTCCTTTCTCTTTCTTTCTCATCTTGTGCGTCATTGAGTCATCTCAAGAAAGTACAAAGTGAGCCATTGAAACAGCTCTCATTGCCACAATGGCAATCCCTGGAACCTAATGGCTCCCAATCCTCTCTTGCCACATTATCGTAAATGACACCTCCCCCCAAAAAGTAGGATAAGACATGTGTGGGGGAAAAAGGGAATCTAATGCTTTTTAGTCTTTGCTTTTTTGAACTGTGTGTGGACTTCCTGTCATGGCGGGAGTTGCGATGAGATGCTTGTTGGAGGGACGAGTTTTTCCTTTCTGGATGAGGTTGTAGAGGGGACTACTATGGATGTTGTATTTTTGATGCTAAGGGGTAAGTGTGTTTGATTCGACAGGCGAAGGCGTCAGTTTCCCTGCTCCAAGTGTGGGTCCTAGTGTGCTTTTGTTGCACGATGATATTTCCGGTGCACCTCTTGTGTTGGTGCAGTGTTACTCTCGGATTATTGCTGCTTGATGTATTAGGATTTCATGGTTATCTGTATAATGATTTTCTATTCTGGTTTCATTTTGTGCAGTAGGCTGATGGTGGGCTTGGAAAATTGTGGGATTGACAGAGACTGATGTTGTTTGCTGTCGTATGCTATCTTTGAGGAATGGCCTGAAGTATGGTTTGATCCTTTGGACATGTGCCACTGTAGTGGTTCCCCTTTCTATATTTTTCAGCCTATATGTATATTACCTCAATCTTTGTTGTACTTCAAAGGGGCCTATCCATCTATGAATAAAAGATTCAGATAATCCTTTTCTTCTAGTTGGGAAGTAGACACTTACAAGCTATACTTGTTTGTATTCTTGATGGTCACATTGGGAATCATAGATCTTCTTTTGTTTTTTTGGGCTTGTTGTAGATTCGTTTGAACTACAGACCTTAACATAGGCTGATATGTCGACATGTAGGCATACCAGTCGATGGCGTCCTTATGCTTTGGTTGTATTTGCATGGTTGTAAGATCAGGGGGAAATATTGGATCACGACCATATAGAGCTTTGAATGGGCTGATTTTAGTTGATGACTACACTGATGTCCTGCATGCATGTGTTACAAATGGTAGCATGTCATCCCAGTTTTGGTGCAGTGGGTCGATGTACATGGCTAGCATCTGTTTGATGGTCCTGTTTAGCCTTTTTGTGAGGCCATTAGTCTGCGGATGGTATAGGGAGGTATAAACCTACTTAATGCCCATGCTTTGTGAAAGAACTTTCATTATTTCACTTTTAAATTGTTGTCCCTGATCTGACAATATTTTTTGTGGGCAGGAATGTTGTAGAATGATCTTCTTCAGCATGAAGTCTGCAATGGCAATTGCTGTACTATTTGGTAAAGCCTGTGTTTCACACCATCGTGTTAAATAATCTGTTGCTACTACTATGTATTTGTTTCCAGCTTTGGATTGTGGAAAAGGGCCAATGATGTCCCAACCTATGAGTTCAAATGGGGTTGAGGCTATGATTGGTTGTAGTTTTCCATGTTTCATTTGAGGTGTCTTATATGATTGACAAATGTGGCATGATTTTACATAGTTGGAGACAACATGTCTCATTGACGGCCAGTAGTACTTGGTTCTCATATGTGTTAGTAGTTTGTGAAATCCCAAATGTCCAAACATGGGATTGGTGTGATAATACTCCATATATGTATGTATTAAAGCAACTGGGACATATAATCTTGGTGTTGTGTCTTGAATGTAATACAAAAAATTATCTTGTAAAACTGGAATGAGTTTGTTACTTTATTTGTTAGGTCCTTTTTTATTGTCAAGATGATTGCTTCTATCTTGGGGTCTGATTGTTGCATGAATGCTAATGTGTTCTTATCGATGGGAATATGACATACCTGGGTATTTTGTATTTCTAGAATTCTTGATAAACTATTTGCAATGATGTTGTTTTGACCCTTGGTGTATTTGATCATAAAGGTGTATTCTTGTAAAGCTAATATCCATCGTAATAACCTTCTTGGCACGTGTGTTTTTTGCATCATTGGTATCAATGCATGATGACGTGTCTCAATGATAAATTTTTTACCATGTAGATAGGGATGTAATTTGTTTGTGGCCCACACAATGGCTAACAACTCTTTTTTTGTTGTACTATAGTTTGCTTCTAACTTTGTTATTGCACGACTGATGTATGAGATAGGTTGCCATCTCCCATCCTGAGATTGTTGTAATAGTACTGCCCCTAAACCAGCATTTGATGCATCTGTCTAAAGTTTGAAGTCTTTGTTGAAATCTAGATAGTTGAGTAGTAAAGAATGTTGTATTGTGTTCTTTAGAGTTTGAAAGTTGTCTTCACATTGTTTAGTCCATTCATATTTCTGTCTTTTTTTCAAAAAATTCCTTAGGGGTAATGTCTTACTTGCTAGATTTGGTATAAATCTTGTTGAAAATGTGATCAAACCAAGGAAGCTTTGAAGTTTCTTTATGGTTTGGGGTCATGGAAATTGTTGTATTGTATTGATCTTGATCGGGTCAATGCAGATACCATCTGTTGAAATGATGAATCCCAAAAACCTTAGGCTTGTGGCTCCCCATTTGCATTTGCATGGTTGAAGCTGCAAGTTGTATTTCTAGATTCTTTGCAACACCTCCTATAGGACCGCTTTATGCTCTTCCCAAGTTTTTGTATGGATTAAAATGTCATCCAAGTAGATCACTAATACCCTTTTATCTATCAAATCTGCAAAAATCTGATTGCCCATGCGTTGAACTCAATCCAAATGGCATTCGAGTGAATTGATATAAGCCATTCGTTGCGTTGAAATGTGCTACTTGCATCACTCAATCCAAATGGCATTCGGGTGAATTGATATAAGCCATTCGTTATTCGAAAGGCTGTTTTGTGGGCGTCCTTCAGTGCTAGAGGAAACTTCCAATACCGAGATGCTATGTCAAGTGAGGTGAAGTATCTTGATTGCCCCAATGTATCCAATAAGTCATCTAGCTTTGGAAGCAGGTAGACGTCATGCTATGTGATCTTGTTGAGAGGGAGAAAGTCGATGCAAAACCTATAGGTCCCATCATCTTTCTTGAGAGATGTGGTTCAGAGGTCCAATCACTAGAAGATGGTATAATGACTCCCTTTGCTAGCATCTCCTTCACTGAATCATTTATATATTGATTTTCGATTGGTGACCTTCTTTGCATTGCCATCTTGATTGGCTTGGCTATTCCTGTTCTAATCTCATGGAAAATTGGCAGTTTGATAGTGTTAGTAGTTGTCGTTGTTGTAAGCAGGGCTTGATATTTTTGGATTATGTCTTTGATGTGTTGTGTTCTAACTGTTTGTGTGACTAATGGTGGTTCTGTTATTAAGTGCATGCATGCTATAGTTTATCTATTTTCTATGGCTATAAGTGGAATATTTACATTGTGTTCTAGTTTGAGTTCTTTTGCCTTGAAATCGATGATAGCTTGTCTTGCCAACAACCAATCTAATCCTAAAATGACATTGAATTCCTATGTTGGCAGTATATATAATGCATAGTTGTGTGTGGATTGTCCTAATGTGATATTTAAAGTTGTAATGTGGTTTGTGTTATACAAGATTTTGTTATTTCCAAATAAAACTATGATTTCACGTGTTTTTGTAATTGGGGTTTTTATATTTGTGGTTAAGTCCTTACTAATTGATGAAATTGTGCTTCCAGTGTCTATCAGGGCTTCTATAATGTGACCTTTGATGTTAATGAGTATGGTGCATACTTTACATGATGAAGGCTTTGCTGTTATCTGACATTGCGAATGTGTGGCCTCTGTCAGCCATTTGCTTAGGAGTTTTCTGGTATTGCGGCCAATGTTGCTGGTTCAGTTGCTATTTGTAGATTTTGAAATTCTGCTCTTTGAAGTTTTTTGTAGTACTTTTTGACATGACCATAGTTGTTGCAGTGGAAACATTTTGGTCATCCCTGGGCATCATTCAATGGTAACAATCTCCTATTTTATCACATTTGTTGGAGCAACTGTTGCGTACGGTTGTCTTCTTTGTGCCATGTGAGCATTTTGCACCTCTATGTCCATTGGGATAGGTTGATCAAACTGTTGTTTTGACAATGGTGCTGTTTGTGTAATGCTGAGAGTGTCAGATTGACATTTAGCTTCTATTCTTTGTGCTATTTGTATGGCCTGATGAAAAGTCGTTGGACCTTGATCACGAACTCTACAGGAAACATCGTGAACCAATTGTGGCCATAAGAAAAACAACTTCATATCTTCAGGCATTGTGGGATCGCTCGCAGTAGAAGTTGGTTCAACTTCATTGCAAACTGAGCTAGTGGTTTAGCTTCATTGCAAACTGAGCAATTGGTTAATTTAGTTTTTGCTTGAGTATATCCAGTCATTGGAGAGCTGTTTGGGTAATGTTTTGTTGAGCAAAATCCCTAATTAAAGCTTCTTTTAACAAAGACTAGTGCGCTTTTGTTTGTAGAGGTTGTTGGATATATGAGGTTGCTGCGATTCCTGTAGTGTCCTTATCTCCAAGGCTTTTCTCTCCTCACTCCATGAATGATAACTGGACACATTCTCAAAGTGATTGATCTAGCTAAGGACATCCTTTGTTGGAAGACCATTGAATGGTTTGGGTCTTACCTTCGGGTTGGTTTGGTGTTGAGGTTGATTATTTGCTAGCAGATTTGCCAGTGTCTGATTTGTGTGGTTGATCTCTGCAACATTGCCCGGAACATTTGCTCCATTGGTGTCTGTTGGAAATGTTCAAACTCAACATTCATATTTGCATCTTGGAACTGAGGTGAGTTTGGGTGGGAATGTGGGGAGTGGTCTTTGTTTTTGGAATTGATGGACTATAAATACTGGGTTGATAGGAGCCTTTTGGTCATAATACCGGCTCGATGTTATCGTGAAGTAAAGAGGACTTCCTGAGAGTTGGGCTAATGCTAAGGAATGTGGTACAAGGGAGGCGAGTACAGTTGTGAGAGCTTTGGATTAGGGTGTAAAAAGAAAGACTGGAGTGAAGACCTTGAGCGTGAAGAAGCAATTACGGGGATGGCTATTGAAGAAGAAGAGCAGGATGCCATCTGCGCAATTTGGAGTAGATGCTATGCGTGTTGTCTCCACCAATGTTGTGTAGCCAAAAGGATCGGAGGGTGAAGAGGCTCGTCCCAAAGAGATCGAGCCTCGAGGGGACGGATCCGCGAGTCATCGATAAGGTGGTAGGCATATATATATATATCTTTGGTATGGAGCTCGATCGAGTTGACCTCAATGACCACAATTATAGCATGCTCTCAAAAATTTACTCCATGCCAACTTGAGTTTGAGTCCTTCCACCTTTCGGATCTCTCGATCCTTATAATTTGATCTTCTCTCCTTTGGATTCCATAACAAGAAAATTCTATTTCTAAAGGGATTAGCCAATGGTGGGATGTATAAGGCTTGCCTAGGCCTCTTCTAATGTTGGGTAGTATCTTCTATATATATATATATATATATATATGCTAATAGTTTGGGGATTTTTGCCAAATTGGGCATTCCTTATGTAGAGTGTAATTCCCCATTTAATAGGTTGCCAATCCATAACATAAACTAGGTTAATGCCCTAGAATTATAAGCTTTGATTGTGTACTTTTTGAGTGGCCTTTCTATTGTTGAATAGAACCTTATAAAGCCCCTTGTTGCCATAATGTATTTGCTTTGCTTTGCTTGTCGCCTTCAGTATTGTGTTGAACTACATTGCCACCTCCATTTCTTTGGGAGCTTTTTCAAGGAAGAGGACTACTATGATTCTTGTTTAAGTGTAACTTTCTTTGTAGATTCATCATGACTAATCTCTTTACTTATAAGGTATAGTCTCACATAGTCTGCTTAAAATGGTGTTAAGTTGGTTCTAAGGCTTAATTTTGAGATGATTATGATTTATAAAAATATTCTTAAATTTTAATAAGTCACTTGACTATTTGGGTTCACCTAATTGTATGACAATTTTGTCATGAAGATCATTTATTTATTATATATATATAGGTTCTTTAATATGTTTTTTACATACAAATATAAAAATAGTCATTAAGTTATTTTGTTTATCTTAGGCTTTTTTGATAGTAAATCATGTTTAAGGTGTTAAAGTCGTTGGAGTAGCCCTTAATAAAAATCTAACAATTCTCTCCAAGGGTTTTGGATAGACCTAAGTACGAAAGAGAAACATCAAAGGAATTAAGCTTTTCAATCATAATAAAAGATGATTCTCAATCTTTTTGCTAATGATATGAATCCCATAATGAGCAATGATGTGTTAACTGTTACTTTTTAGGAATACTTAGATACCTTTTGCCTAGCCTCAAGCTCTCAAGTAAACCACATCAAGCCATGAATGAAAATCCTAATATAAGAGTCTCTTGGTTGTGTTAAGAATTGCATGGTGGGGAGACTTGCTTGAGCTCTTGTGTTAAATACACACTGTATACACAAGAGCAAGAAAGCTCACTTAAGAACACAAGAAGAGAGATGGATATCAAAATGTTTTTTTTTAAGATTTTTTCTTCTTTAATATACAATGTAATGTATATAAAGTATAGATAAGACATATCATAAAGGAAAGTGACTTACTAAGCCAAATAGTGAGTAATTGATTATATTAATCAATTGATGTTACAACTATGTTAGTTGTAGGTAGGTGTAACAAACTAAATATAATAAGTGATAAGTTAGTGGCCATGTGAGGATTATAATAGCCATTGATGTGCTAATTGTAGATGTGTGGATCCATCTAGCTAGGTGGTCTATTATCAATGTTTGTACGTGTTAAGCTTGCCATATTAACACCTTTCTTCAAGCTTAATTGTATCTTTGTAACTCTAAGTAAGCTTTAAAAATTTTGAAGCTTCTTTGTATCCAATTCCTTTGTAAAAATGTTAGCTTTTTGATCTTGTATGTTGATATATATTAAGTCAATCTCTCTTGTAAGTATCTTCTCTCTTACAAAGTGGTAGTGTACCTCAATGTGTTTTGGTCCAATTTGCATTTGTGTATCCAAATACTTGTATATTTTTATTTGTCTTTAAAAAAGTCCATAATGTAAAGTGGACTTCACATACTTCAATATGTGTTTAATTTCATCCAAATGAGGCTTTTTAAGCATCTGTATAAACTGATTAACAAGGCCAACAACATAGCTCAAGTCTTGGTTGTTTGATAGTCATGTAAATTAGATTCTCTACTATCCACTTGAATATAGTAGGGTCTTCTATCTCATCCCCAACTTCAGAAATCAACTTCACATTTTGCTCCAATGGCATTGAAAGAGGCTTATATGCTGTCATACTATACTTGGATAATGTATCCAAGCCATATTGCCTCTAGGATAGCCATATACAATTATCATATTTGATCACCTCAATACCAAGAAAGTATATTAGCTCACCCAAATATTTTATCTCAAACTTATTCAAAAGGTCCTTAACTTCAGCAATCCCATTGTCCTGTCACCTATGTAATAATGAAGTCATCCACATAAATGACTATAATGATCAAATATGCATCTCTCTTTCTCACATAAAGTGAGTGATCAACATTAGAAATATAAAAGCCAATATTGATAAGATACTCTACGATCTTAGCCCATAGAGTGTCTTCTTTAACTTGGACACATACATGGGATGCTCTAAATCCTCATAACCTACTAGTTGCTCCATATACATCTCTTCTTGTAATTCATTATGCAAGAAGGAATTCATGACATACATTTGTTGTAAACTTCAACCTTTGGCTATTGCCAATGCAATCATGCATCTAACAGTTGCCATCATAGCAATTGGACTGAATGTCTCTTTATAATCTATGCCATAAGTTTGAGCATAGCCTTTTGCAACTAGTCTAGTCGTATACCTACTAAACGAACCATCTGCATTATGCTTGACTTTGTAAACCCACTTATAGCCAATACCTTTCTTGCCCTTAGCCAAGGGTACCAAATCCCAAATCTTATTGGCTTTTGATGCAACCATCTCTTCATCCATTGTTGCATTCCAATGAGCACGACTAATATCATCCTCAAAACAAGGGCTCAACATCCTCAACTACACCTTTTAAGTATAATGGTAAGCTACATAACCTTCAAAACAAAATCTTTTAATAGGGTATTTGATCCTGTTAGACCTGCGTACCATTGAGTGGGGTCTTTACATTACTATGTGCTTTCTATACACTTGGTGTCTAAACAAAATCTTTTAATAGGGTATTTGATCCTGTTAGACCTGCGTACCATTGAGTGGGGTCTTTACATTACTATGTGCTTTCTATACACTTGGTGTCTTGATTGAAGGAATTCCAAGCTCATCATCCAAACTTTCTGAAGAACAACTAGAATCTTAATCAAATCCCAAATGGCTAGTAGATGCATTACAACTCTTGTAGATCTACCTGAAGACGTGGGGCTACTCCTTAATCTCCTAGTCTAAGGGCTAACTATAGATGTAGTACTAGAAAATGTTTCTGGTTCATAAGACTTTGTGATTTTTTCTTTTCTTTCTGCACATAACAGTTATGATCATTATCATCATCTAATACATCACCAATAGATGTATACCAACTACTTATCTCATAAATAATCACATCATTGTGCACTTTGAACTCACCTATGATAGGATTATAACAGCGATACTCTTTTTTCTTTAAAGAATATCCAATAAAGATGTATTTTTCAGCCTTTGGATCAAGCTTCTTTTGCAGCTCATCTGGCATATGAACATATGCAATATAGCCAAACACTTTCAAGCGTGACACATCAGGATTATTGTTTGCATTCTTTGGGGGTCATCCCATGAATCACAATTGTGGGATTTTATTCATAATATAGATAACAATATGAACAACTTCGGACCAAAAATATTTTGGCATATTTTTTTCAGCCATCAATGTCTGTGTAACTTTTACAATATGCATATTTTTTCTTTTTGAAATCCCATTTTGTTATGGGGTATACTTGCAAGTAAACTATCTTTTTATCCCATGATATCTCAAGAAGCCACTAAATTCATTAGAGAGATACTCTCCTCTTCATTTGATCTCAAGCACTTAACTTTCAAGCTTGTTTCTGTTTCAACAACTACCTTGAAAGATTTAAAGTGCTCAAATACATTACTTTGTTCCTTCATAAAATATACCCATAGCTTCCTTGAATAGTCATCAATAAATGTGACAAAGCATTTACTGTCACCAAGAGATATATTATGTGTAAGCTCCCAAACGTTTGTATGCACAACATCAAGTATATTTCTACTCACATCTCTATCATTGTACGAAAAGGGTTTCCTTGCTTGCTTACCAAAATGACATGCTTTTCACACTTTATGAAATTTTGCAACTCTAAAAGCAAGCAACTTTATAACCAATCCTTTGGATTGCATTAATTTCAGCCTTTGCATATTTGCATGTCCAATACGTTTATGCCATATTTAAATGTCTGCTCAACCACTCTTTTTTCTTTAGCATACATAGCAACATTCATTATAGGAATTCCAATATCCAAAGTGAGCATGCGGCTAACTCTACTTCCTTTTGCGACCAATCTACACTTGTCATTAAAGTCTTCTACAAAATAACTTTTTGCATTAAATCGAACCTGCAACCTTTGCTCTACCATTTGGCCAACAAATACTAAATTCTTTGTGATTGATATTATATGTAATATATCTGTCAGACTCTTTGTTTGGCCATCATGCAAGGACAAGGAAACCTTTCCAATGTATGGAATTGGATTGCATGAATCGTCACTTGTCTGCACATAACCTGGATTTTGTAAGTCCTGTATCTCTCCAAACCATTCAACATGACTCGTCATATGATTAGATGCACCTAAATCGACATACCATACATCATCTTGTGTCCCCTTTTCTGCAACAAGATTCATCATATGTTGCATAACAAATAGATGCCAATTTTTGTCTTCATTCTGCCATGAAGACGATGCATTGTTTCATTGCTGGAATTTATCACTGTGGATATCATCCTTAGCATAATAATGGGCTGCAATGTGACCCATTTTGCTACAATAATGACAAATAATAGCAAAATTTCCAAAACCTCTATTCTACCATCCACCTCTTTCTCATTATTAAGGCCACCCAAAGTAGATAAAACCAAATCATCATTATCAGACATTGCATCAATCACTGTTAAAGCATCTACAATGCTCCTCACCTTTAAAAAATACTCATGGTTTTCCTTTCTTTAAGGTATTTAACTCTTGCTTGAGTTGAATTTTTCATGCCTTTGTATTGACTTAAAACATGTTCTCTAAAATTGTCCAAGTTGCATGTGAAGTTTTTACATTCTTGATATGTTGCAACATAGTATTATCAATGACTACAAATAGCAAATACATCACCCTTTTGTCTTTTGCATTCCATTCTTTCCACGTCTTTAATTCATCTACAAGCAATGGCAAGGATACTTAGCTCTTGCTTCTTTTCTTCACCTGAAACGAACTCATAAAGGCCCTTTCCAATGAGGAAGTTCATCACACAGAACTTCCATGAAGGGCAGTTGTTCTTGTTCAGTTCTCAATGATGGGATTTCTATTATTCTTTGCCATTACTATGAAAATGATACAAAACAACAAGTCTTAGGTAGCCTTTCACAAAAGTATACAGTAATACACCAAGTAACCTTTCTTACTGATTATTGCTCAATAGTATATGTAATTTGCAACCTATTTGGAGATAAAACTTATGTTTGCTTCCTTGAAAACACCTTTAAAATTATAGATTCAAAATTTGTAGCCTTTGTACCCACTTGCAGTCAATATAGCCCAAATCGCATTATATATCTTAAAATTGTGGTCTGCAACCTTATGCCTCTAAAACGGGGCCTGAAATGGCCTCAGATGTCCAAAAAAGTAGTAGGAGAGGCCTAAAGGGCTTATCTATAGAATATACAATGGTATGCTCACACACCAAATCTCACGGTAATTTGAGATTTTCACTCTGCTATGCTTCCCAATACCTCCATATGCACTATCCAAGAGAGAGTTGAAGATTGGGAGAGCTTCTTACTGGTTGCTTGCTTGCTCAAATCTTTGCTTCTTTTCCTTGACTTAAGCCTTCAAAACCAGCCTCTCTCAATGGCGGCACTTTGATACCATGTCAAGAATTGCGTGGTGGGGGGAGTTGCTACACCAAACATACACATACACAAGAGAAAGCTTGCTCAAGAACACAAGAAGAGAGATGGAGGCCAAAACATTTTCTTGCTGGTTTTTTCTTCTTCCGCACATAGTACATTGTACACAAAGTATAGATAAGATACAACATAAAGGAAAGTGGTCTACTTGTTGAGAATCATGGACCTAGAACAAGATGAGCTATGGTGGACACAAATCAAACACACAATACATGATCAGAATGAGCAATTGTAACTCAAGTAAAAGTTCCATAGATTAGCTTGGACTCATAAACACAATCTTGAGTGACTCAAAATTCTTGTACCATATCATTGAAATGAGTGTCAAGTACATGCCTTAATAGCTTTTTGGATAGTATCAATTTTCTTCTCTGTGCTTATGGGATTTTGGATACCTCTTCCTAGAGCTTCTGGAGCATACATCTTTGTCATATCTCTCATACGAAGCCACTTATAGGCAAGCATCATTTGCTATTCTCAACACTACTAAGTTAAACAATGCATAACTAGCTATATTAATCAATACTACAACTATGCCAGCTGTAGGTAGGTGCAACAAAGTAAATATAATAAGTGATAAGTCAATGGCCATGTGAAGATCATAATTGATGGGACCTAAAATGGGCCGGCACTGGCTCATGCACTAGCCGGACCTCTATCATGTGCTCAATAACACCACGGCCTCGCGGCCAGCAGCGTTGATGACACATACATCATACATTGCCTTCCTAAACATCTTGCGTTTGTATCACGTCTCGTAGTCCAACTCTAACCCAATTAACACTCCTCAAAGGGAGTCCCTAGCACATTGCCAAATAGCACGAAACACAAACATAGGAGGTCCTCCCACGGCTGACTGCCGCTACCTCACTGCGGCTCTCCTACACCTTGGGGATTGGCCCCTCGATGCGTCGCTAAACATATATAACACATTATCGCACACATTTCCACTCAAGGTACAAATTGATCGTATCCAGGAATGTACCATACCTCACTTTCTTTCCCCTAGACCCAACACCTAGCCTGCAGCTTGGACAACCTTACTCACTCAACGTTGGTCATATTCCTCTAGAAAGCAGTTGCCATGCATCCAGGGAGATATTGTCTGATACTTTTTAAATTTCTTTATGATTCATGCAAATTGTGAATGTCCATGTGCTCAAATAATTAAGAAAATCAGCATTGGTGCACATGTGGAAAACATTTCTTTCAATGATTTTGACTATCGCTCATATGTGGCATTGCATGAACCTAGCACCGAGAAACCCTCGTGCTACTAGATCCGTAATTTTTAATTATCGACCAATCTAAATGTTATGCATAAAAACTAGCAAGCTTTTCATCATTTCATTCAGCATTTAAACACCTTTCATACACTCTACTGATGGACCAAAAAACGGGCCGGCACTGGCTCATGCACTAACCGGACCTCGTCACTATGCACAAGACAACCCCTCGGCCTCGCGGCCAGGAGCGTCTATCAAAATCTCTGCCTTCCTAAACATTGCGTTTGTAATACGTTGTAGTCCAACTGATCCTAACCCAATATTACTCCTCAGAGGGAGTCCCTTTCACATAGCCAAAAGGCTCGAATCACATACACATGGGGTTCCTCCTACGGCTGAATGCCGTCAACCCTCTGCGACTCTCCTACACCTTGGGGATTGGCCCCTCGATGCGCCGCTCAACATTTAAACATTTCGCACAAACGTCGCTCAAGGTACCAAATAAACGTATCCAGGAATGTACCATTTCCTCACTTGCTGTCCCCTATAACCCTCGTCTATCCTACAGCATAGGAACCTCACGCCCTCAACGGTGGGTCACAGGCCTACTGAAAACAATTGCTATGCATATCCAGGAGCTGACTCTGATACTTTTAATTTCCTCTAAATGATCATGCAAAGAGGTGGATGCCTAGTGCTCAAACATTTGAAAAAAAACCAGCAGCGTGCAAGTGCAAAACATCTCTTTCATGCTTTTCTTTCTAACCGCTTTGTGCTTCGCTGCAACACCTAGCACCGAAGTGATCTTCGTGCTACTAGGGTTTAATTTTTTATCATTATTATTCCGTCCTAGATGCAATACATATAAAATCAGCAAATTATTCATCATGCTCAGCGGCATTTAACCATTTTTTCCACAACTCTACCCTTCCCCGTTGATAGGGCATCATTGCATTCATTTCTTTTAGGGTTTCCTTGTCATTTTATGTGGAGAAAGGAAGGAAACACGCACTAAAACATATAAACAAGGCTGAACTGAAGCATAACTTCATGCCCCAGCCTTGCTATACATCAACAAACATAAATCCTATTTTTCTATATTTTTCGTAGCCCCAAATGTATTTTTCCCCTATTTTTCATGGTTTTTTTTATCATTTTCCCGCCATTTTCTTCATTTTCTTGTATTTTTTAAATTGCTGAAAATGAAAACCAGTTTGTGGGCTGTGGCCCTTAGTTCATTTGCAACAAAATTGAAAGATTAGTTGATGTGTATCGACGGTTTTCCCCATTTATACGCCCAAAACCCTTGTTTTTCCCCATTTTTCATGGTTTTCGGGTTTCTTGACATTATTTCGAGCCATGAAATGCATGTTTTTCATAATTTCTGGTTATAAACAGTAAGAACTCAGAAGAATCAGCAGCATAATCAAATCTTAGTCCATATGAACGGCATTCCATCAATCAAAAGCATAAAACACTAAATTTTCTTTGTAATTTTTTGGTTTACCGCTTAAACGCGTGTTTCGGGTTTTGTGTCCATGGCTGTAGATTTGGAAAACAGCAACACTTCATGTCCAGCAACATCACAAATCACCATTCTCAGCCCGTGTAGCAATCCGGTCCATGCCGGACAAGTCTCCATCATTCTTTCTTCATTGCTCCTTCCCACACATGAACTGCCTCTTAGAAGAGAGAGAGGGAGGAGAGAGAAAGACTAGAATCAGAAATTTCAAACCAGGCCATCATTCCTCGGGCGAGAGGCGGTGATAGAGTCCACAGACAGAGGGGAATGAAGCCCCATAATCCATTGGGAGGGTTGTTTGCAGCAGCTATGATGCCTCTCATCCATTCATGGCGCATTTTTCGGGCGCCATCTTCTTCCACGTTTTTTCATGCCTCTTCATTCTCTCTCCACGTTTTTTGCTTCATAAGGTGCATAAATTTTTTGGGGGGGGTCCAAACTCAAAAGGCATGCTCAAATTTGGCCTCCCAAGTGTCCACCTTTTCATATCTTGACCGTTTTCTTGGCCATTTTCCTGTCCGGACTCCGAATTGAGCTCTGAAAAATCCTGGGCGTCCGGCTTAGCATCCCGCATTGGCCAGTAGCTCGTGTCAACCCGCACGACTGTCTGAAAAATTATGAAAAATCAACAAGTGTCGCTCGGGCGCCTTTAAAGCACTTTGGCGCTTAAAATCGTCCTAGATCGAGCCGCCGCCTTTGACAGTGAATATTTTTCCCTTGATCTTCATAATTTTTAGCTATTTTTAAGCACTTGCCGTCTCCTAAATTCCGCTCTCATTGGCGACCACGGGATAGGGTGACTCAGCCCGTCGAATCCACGAACATATCTGCACATAAACAACCAAAGAAGCATCAAACTGATACAAAACAATTATCATCATAAAACTCAGCACAATGCTCCCCCTACCCCTGGACAGAACCAAGGCATGACATCCACAAGGAATAGGCCTAGCATCATCTAATAGAAGATCCGAAGTGAGTCACTAACCAGCTGCTCCAACACAGCCAAACTAAAAAGAACTGCCAAAGAGGTTGCCCTAAGTGGTAGTCTGAACTACTGACCAACTAAAGACAACGCAACTAGGAGCTCCTACAAGGCGAGGACTCCTATAGCCTGAGCAAAGGATATTTTCTTTCAGTATATCTCTTCTTTGAGGGTTTTGATTGGATGAACATACTTGGGCATGTAAAAAGGAGGGAGCTGAGCGTAGTGACCCAAGGAGAACAGGGCATCGGTCTCAGGACTTGTCTCGGCACCCAAGAACCTACCAAGCCCTCGCAAGGCGACACTTAATCCTTTTCTAACGCTCACTTTTATTTTCGCTCCAACCTTCCTTGTTTTGATATTATTTTTCCAGCAAGAAGCCACCCCGAGGAAGACAAGGTATCGGCCCCGGGTCTGACTCGTCCCCAGGAACCTACCAGGCCTTCGCAAGGCGATGATCAACTGCTTATATATTTTCATTTCTTTTCTTTTCATTGATAGGGGTTAGAACCCCTTTTTACACACCTTCGTATTTATATTCATCTTTTAGGATATTCAGGATTTCTTGGCATCATTATTATTATCTTCTAGCAGGCTTCTCTAACTGCCTCACTACTAACAAGAACTCCTAGAACGGCTGCCTAGCAGGTTAGCAGAACAGAGCCACTAGGACTTCCTTCTAAAACAGATCTTTCAATGTCTAACAATGTCTTTACAGGAGGCAATGACTACTCCGACCTCCCTCAAACATACGTAGCCTAAACCTGGGACTTCATGCCTTGGTCGCCGGTCCCCAACAAAAAGTATCCCCTCAACAAGTACAAATACACATATAACAGGAAAGAAAGGTACTCGTAAAGGAGAAATATCACCTGGAGTGGCCACAAGAAGCTTCCATCGCAGCAAAGGCTCCTCCAGGCTCCACCAAATTCCACGCACCACGAAACCTGTCCAGCACAACACTAAACAAAAACCCAATTAAACGCACCCGCACTAGACAGGGAAATGGCCCTCTTGGCCTAATGAAATCAGACATGACTTTGCCACAAAACTGAATCGGCCCTCTTGGCCTAATGAAATCAAACAATACTATGCAGAACATCCACCTGGAAACAACCATGATAGACATCAAAGCATACTATTCCCAGGGGAACAGAGGCTCGTAGCCCTAAACTAGGTGCATTAAATTATGACCTATCCCTCCTGCGTACATCGCAAGAGGTGTACGCATCACATGTCGTCGAATCAGTCTGTGGGTCTGAGATAATAAAGGTAGATGAGTCTCGCTTACCCTCTGCATCACCCAAATCAACCATCGTCTGCCAAAGAGGGCATGTTCAGAAAGCATACCCCACAAACGACCAGGTCCTGTCTCACCATCAATAGATATATCGGGACAAGGGCCACAATTAAAGAAGAGGTCCTCTTCATACGTAAGATTAGCCAATGAATCGGCAAACTGATTCCAATTCCGTGGAATCAGCTGAAAAGACACTCTATCGAATTCGTCTAGCAGGGCTATGGCAGTATGATGGTACATACAAAGGATCGGGTTCCGCACCATGTACGTCCCATTGAGTTGATTTAAAACCAACTGAGAGTCCCCTTTCACCAACAACTGGCAGATACCACCCTTCTTTGCAATATTCAAACCCATAATCAGGGCTTTGTATTCTGCCATATTATTGGTAAAATTCACCCCAAGATAAGCAGCTAACTTCATGACAATGCGTCGTCGGGGGTCTCGGATGACAACTCCTACACTTCCTTTTTTGCATGCACCCCTGGACGCCCCATCAAAGTACAAGGTGTACGTCCATAAAGGGTTTACATATCCTGCCATCCTGAACTCTACTCGTAATTATGGTAATCGAAATTCAGCATATTCAATGGGTGGACTGTAGGCTCCATCCCTCCATCATCATTGAATTCAACAGGGATGCTCGTCAAAAGTTGTAGGCAATGATGGCAGAAGACCTTGATTTCCCAAATAAATGTCCCGCCTTCTTGCTCAATCACCTTGTATCCTTTGCTCCACCAAATGAGCTTTCCCTGATGATACCTCTGTTCCAAATATGGGTGTTCTAAATAAGGGATCAGACGACCCATCAACCTCTATCACGATTTCCTTGCAGATGTTTGATCAATCTTGCCTAGACCTGCAAGGCAGTTATAGCATTAGTACAATCAGAAGTAATAAGGTTTAATCTTATTAAGATTAACCTTATTTTTAAATTCTATCCCCTCAAGGTCAGCTAACAAAACTGTGGATTTATTCTTTCCTATTCTAACGATCTTATAGGGCCCATCCCATTTGGGTTCTAGCTTGCCTGGGAATAATTCACGTCGTGCGTCATAATACAGAACAAGCTGTCCTTTCTTGAAGGTGTATTTCTTGGCTTTGAGGTCGTGTAGCTTCTTCATTCGGCGCTTCGCCACTTCTTGGTGCAATAAGCTCTGCAGCTTAAGCTCATCTAAATGTGCCAGTGTCGTCAAGCGCTCAAAAAGAGCGTCTTCATCGCTCAAAGAATGATTGATGGCAAACCGAATAGTCGGCAGCTCAATTTCTAGAGGCAAGACACACTCCTCCCCATATACTAACTTGAACGGGGTATGGCCAGTGGCTCGTTTGAAAGTCGTATTATAAGCCCACACTGCCACGTATAACTTTTTATCCCAATCCCGTTTCTTTTCTGACACAATTTTGGACAGGATGCCCACAAGCTGCTTGTTGGTGCTCTCAACTTGCCCATTGGCTTGCGGATTATATGGGGTTGTCTTGTTATGCTTGATGTTCCACAACTCTGTCAAACCTTTGATTACCTTATTCAGGAAATGAGTTCCGCGGTCCGACACTAATTCTTTCGGTGGACCAAACCGGCATATTATCTGCTCTAAAAGGAAACTAGCAGTTTCTTTAGCATCATCTTTCCTTGTTGCACGTGCTTCTGACCACTTTGTGAAGTAGTCAGTTGCTACAATGATGTACCTCTTTTGCGTAGTCGATGACGGAGTAATAGGACCCACAAAGTCTATTCCCCACTTCTCAAATGGAAGTATCGCCATAATAGGGGTGAGTGGCCGTTTCCTATTCTCTCGACTATCATGTCGTTGGCAAATATCGCATCGCTTAACATACGCAAACGCATCCTGGAAGATGGCAGGCCACCAATAACCTGCTCTTAAAGCCTTTTGTGCTGTAAGCCGTCCAGCAAAATGGCCACCGCAAGCAGAATCATGGCACTCTTCCAAAATGAATGGCACCTCGTCAGGCATCACACATCGGCGATAGATATCATCAACCCCTTGCCGATATAATGTACCTGCGATCAAGGCAAACTTTAACGCTTGCTGCTTAATTTTCCTTTTCTCAGCCTTAGATAATTCGGATCCCGCCTCTCCTGTTGATAAATAATGCGTTATTGCAGCATACCAGGAGGGAATAGATGCCGTATCTATTTTAAATATCATCTCCATGTCACTACCTTCAGCCACAGATTCTTTCGGCTCCCCAAAGTCCACTAGACATTCCACGATGCCTTGCAACCTTGGTGGCTTACTCTTGATTTCATAATCAAATTCCTGCAAAGTGATCAACCACTTCGCTAAACGATCAGGCGGCTGTAACTTATTCATCAATAGTCGAAGTCCCTCCGCCTTCGTATAAAGTACGACTTTCTCATAGAGAATGTAATGCCTGAATTTCTTGGTCCCAAAGACCATCGCTAGACACAGCTTCTCCATGTAGGTGTAATTGATTTCGGATACCCCCAGCTTCCGACTAGCAAAAGCAATCGGGTGGTACCACTTCTCTTCCCAAATTTGGGCTAAACAGCAGCTGATACTATACATGGTGGCTGCTGAGAATATATAGAACACCTCACCTCTTTTAGGTGCTTTTAAAACGGGCGCTCTTGCTAGCTCTTGTTTCACATCCTCGAATGCTACCTTACAAGGGTCACCCCATACAAACGAACAGCTAAAGGACAATAAATTTGTAAGTGGCAACGTTCTTTCTGCTAAGGTGTTAATGAATCTACGGTAGTAACCAACCGAAGACAGAAAGCTATGAACCTCTTTCGGAGTGCGTGGTGGACCCATGGCAACTATAACTTTCACCTTCTCGGGGTCTGTCGCAATTCCTACCGAACTGACCACATGGCCTAGCAATAGCCCATAAGGTACTCCAAAAGCACACTTCCGTGGGTTTAGGGCGATGCAAAATTGTCTACAGCGCTCAAAGCATTTTCTCAAAATGATCAACTGCCTTTCTCTCACGGTGGCGGCCCCTAAGTCATCAATAAACACCCTCAACTCTTCAGGGGATATGTCACCGAATGTCTTATCGGCTGTTCGTTGCCACGAACCAGGCGCATTGCATAAACCAAAAGCCATCACGTGGTAAGCAAAAGTGCCAAATACAGTGATAAAAGTTGTTTTCAACTTGTCCTCTTCTGCAATTGCCATTTGGTTGTATCCTGCAAAGCAATCCATAAACGAATATATCTCCCTACCCGCTAATTGATCCAAAATCTGGTCAATAAATGGTAATGGGTAGTAGTCCTTAACTGTCTGCTTATTCAGCTCCCTAAAGTCTACACATAAACGGATCTGATTATTCTTCTTCTTTCTAATCACAACTGGCGAACACCATTCTGTGTGTTGCACAGGAAAAATCAAACCCGCTTTTCGAAGCTTCTGTAACTCTTCAAACAGCCCGTCCCTCAATTCGAAAGGCATACGCCTTACTTTCTGCCGTACAGGACGACTGCCCTCTTTCAACGGAATTGTATGAATAGCAAGACTGGGAGGGATGCCTCTCAACTCATCATAACTCCAGGCAAAGATATCACGGAATTCCTGGATCAAGGCCACATAGTCCTCCCTTTCTGCTGAGCTGAGCATAGAGCCTAATTTGATTGGCCGCGAATCATCAAGCGTACCAAGGTCTAGCTCGATAACATCTGCATCCCTTATATGATCTTGGCCCTCTATCGGCTCGTTCAAAGTGACCTGATAGATGTCCTCCGTGGTGGATCCCTCTTTGGACTCATCACTCGATGATGTCTCACTAGCAGATAAATCTTCTAATGTCTCCAATTCTGTAGAAGATAGAGGAGCTCTCTCACTCTGCGGGGATTCAGGATAAGCATCAACCACCACACGCTGGGCACCTCTGCCGAATATTAATCGACCGGCAGGTATATCAACTTGGCAATCCGCTTGCAAGATCCAAGGTCGTCCGAGTAATACTTGGTAACTTGGCCGCCCTGCAAAACGAATCACCCTAAAGTCCAACATGCATTCTACATTTGCAACAGTGACATGGACCTTAGTAATGCAGCCTTCCGGCTGTCTCAAACTGTCATCTGCCATTCTGAGAATTGTGGAAGTATCTTTCTGAATCGCAAGACCCAACCTTTCCATCAGTTCAGAACTCATAATGTTAACAGATGATCCTGTGTCGACAATGGCATAATCTACTAATATCCCATCGACATAGGCTGCAACCCTTGGGCAATGCTTCTCAGCATGCTCGAACCAGTCATCACCAACTCGCGCAATACCCAAAGGTTCTACAATATACCCAGTACGTAGAATCTTTCTAAATTCCTTGCGTACTCCTGGGGAAAGCTTAATAAGCTGTAAAAGATTCACATCCGGCTTGACTTCGCAAAGAGAGCTCGCCAAATCGAATTCATGATAGTTCGAAAGAGCTCGCTTTTCACGCCAAACCATCCGCTCTTTAGGTCGCTGAACTGGCTTTATTGCCTCTTTCTTAACTTTCACCTTCTTCTTTGGTGGTTCCTTATCGGCTTTACTCTCTACGGGCTTCAAAGGTCCCCCTTCTAGGGCAGGATCCAAAACTTGCGTTCCTTTGTCGCCTTGTTTAGGGTTCCCGTCGACAGGCTTATCCATGTCGGCTTCTCTACCCTTTTTACCTCTTGTAAGGATAGCTCGTAGATTAGAGGTTTCAGCATCATTAACGCGTACAGCCTCAATCAAACTAACCCCACTACCACTTGGTAGTTCTTCCACCGTAGTCTTTGGTCGTTGAAGTATTTGTTTAGGCCCAGTTTCTGGCTGGGAATCATTTCCTTGGGCACGATGATTAACAGGCCCTGGTTGCCGACTACCACGCTGGAGAGAACTGATCTTACTCCAGCAAGTAGCTGCTAGATGGCCGGATTTTCCGCAAATGTCGCACTTAACATTTGGGCAATTTCTTGGATAGTGTTGCCCGCCACACCATTTGCAACTAAACCTCGACGGTGCACCCTCCTCTGGGTATCTACTTCCTATCAAATTTTGTTGTTTTTTAAGGAAGTTGACATCAACCGCTATTTGTCGATACTGCTCCGTAATCATGTCAGTGTAATGCTTCATCATGTCCTTAACCTCGCCAAGAACATTGGAAGAACTCGACTCATAGCCTTGGTCATTACCATGTCGCTCCATCGGCCTAACAATTCGATTAGGCACAGGCTGTTGAGTCACAGGCATGGTATTGGAATTGACCGCCTGGCCTCCACCACTTGGAGCCATTTGGCTGCCCGTCGGCATCGACATGCTAGGGGGAGCTGGTAATAGAGGGACATTCTGTATCATGTTCCCTCTCCCATTAGGGTTAGCCATCGCTATCCCTTGGCCACTACTGCCATTGGCTATTGCCATATTGTTTCCCAATACTAAACCCATATTCGAATTGCCTCGAGAAGCATAGGCTGCTTGTAGTTGGGATTCCACCTCTTGTGCTCGTGTAATGGCAGTGTCTATATCCCCCAAGGGGACACTACTCAACTGTAATTGGATATTGAAGTCCAACCCATGTAGGAAATATTGCAATTGGGCAGCTGGGGGGATAGGAATAGAGGTGTCCAACTTACGGAAGACCTCTTTTATCTTCTTCGCATAAGCACGAATATCCTCATGTGGATCTTGGCGGGTCACGTTGAGTACACGCAACCAATATTGCCCACCCCTTTCAGGGGCAAACTCCCTTCGAAAAGCTCCATAAAATGCATCAATGTTCAATATGGTTCCGGCTTCTAAACCATGATACCATATAGCGGCTCTTCCTTTGAGAGTCATATTGAAGAACATCATTAAATGTCCTTCTTCTTGAATGCGACAGTTAAACATCAACTTTTGAAACTCCCTAATGTGGAGTTCCGCATCTTCCTCAACTAGCCCATTAAAAATGGGTAGCGGGTAACCTAGAGCCGGCAAATCCGTCGTTCCTGCTGGAATTGCAATAGGCTGCGCCATGACGAGGATTGGATTTGCACTAGGAATAGGGAACGGTGGGGTTACACCTCCCGCAATTGACGTGGATTGGCTTATGGCAGGAAGGGGAGCACTAGAGCTTCCACCTTCTCCTAACTTATTGCTTGGGGTCCTAAGACCACTAGATCCACTCCCTCGTAAGGGTTCAGCACCGCTACGCTTAGGGGAATATCTCCTAAAGATTTCAGCACGTCGCCTAGCTCTCTCGTCTCTTTCCTGCTTTTGGATTTCTGCTAGACGATGCTTATCACTAAATAACGGATCAAGCTCAGTATCCTCTGGCATAAACTACTAGTTGGTCCTTAAACGACCAGGATTCGAGAACCGCCACTTTTAAGCAGCTCCCGGCAGACGCACCACTGATGGACCAAAAAACGGGCCGGCACTGGCTCATGCACTAACCGGACCTCGTCACTATGCACAAGACAACCCCTCGGCCTCGCGGCCAGGAGCGTCTATCAAAATCTCTGCCTTCCTAAACATTGCGTTTGTAATACGTTGTAGTCCAACTGATCCTAACCCAATATTACTCCTCAGAGGGAGTCCCTTTCACATAGCCAAAAGGCTCGAATCACATACACATGGGGTTCCTCCTACGGCTGAATGCCGTCAACCCTCTGCGACTCTCCTACACCTTGGGGATTGGCCCCTCGATGCGCCGCTCAACATTTAAACATTTCGCACAAACGTCGCTCAAGGTACCAAATAAACGTATCCAGGAATGTACCATTTCCTCACTTGCTGTCCCCTATAACCCTCGTCTATCCTACAGCATAGGAACCTCACGCCCTCAACGGTGGGTCACAGGCCTACTGAAAACAATTGCTATGCATATCCAGGAGCTGACTCTGATACTTTTAATTTCCTCTAAATGATCATGCAAAGAGGTGGATGCCTAGTGCTCAAACATTTGAAAAAAAACCAGCAGCGTGCAAGTGCAAAACATCTCTTTCATGCTTTTCTTTCTAACCGCTTTGTGCTTCGCTGCAACACCTAGCACCGAAGTGATCTTCGTGCTACTAGGGTTTAATTTTTTATCATTATTATTCCGTCCTAGATGCAATACATATAAAATCAGCAAATTATTCATCATGCTCAGCGGCATTTAACCATTTTTTCCACAACTCTACCCTTCCCCGTTGATAGGGCATCATTGCATTCATTTCTTTTAGGGTTTCCTTGTCATTTTATGTGGAGAAAGGAAGGAAACACGCACTAAAACATATAAACAAGGCTGAACTGAAGCATAACTTCATGCCCCAGCCTTGCTATACATCAACAAACATAAATCCTATTTTTCTATATTTTTCGTAGCCCCAAATGTATTTTTCCCCTATTTTTCATGGTTTTTTTTATCATTTTCCCGCCATTTTCTTCATTTTCTTGTATTTTTTAAATTGCTGAAAATGAAAACCAGTTTGTGGGCTGTGGCCCTTAGTTCATTTGCAACAAAATTGAAAGATTAGTTGATGTGTATCGACGGTTTTCCCCATTTATACGCCCAAAACCCTTGTTTTTCCCCATTTTTCATGGTTTTCGGGTTTCTTGACATTATTTCGAGCCATGAAATGCATGTTTTTCATAATTTCTGGTTATAAACAGTAAGAACTCAGAAGAATCAGCAGCATAATCAAATCTTAGTCCATATGAACGGCATTCCATCAATCAAAAGCATAAAACACTAAATTTTCTTTGTAATTTTTTGGTTTACCGCTTAAACGCGTGTTTCGGGTTTTGTGTCCATGGCTGTAGATTTGGAAAACAGCAACACTTCATGTCCAGCAACATCACAAATCACCATTCTCAGCCCGTGTAGCAATCCGGTCCATGCCGGACAAGTCTCCATCATTCTTTCTTCATTGCTCCTTCCCACACATGAACTGCCTCTTAGAAGAGAGAGAGGGAGGAGAGAGAAAGACTAGAATCAGAAATTTCAAACCAGGCCATCATTCCTCGGGCGAGAGGCGGTGATAGAGTCCACAGACAGAGGGGAATGAAGCCCCATAATCCATTGGGAGGGTTGTTTGCAGCAGCTATGATGCCTCTCATCCATTCATGGCGCATTTTTCGGGCGCCATCTTCTTCCACGTTTTTTCATGCCTCTTCATTCTCTCTCCACGTTTTTTGCTTCATAAGGTGCATAAATTTTTTGGGGGGGGTCCAAACTCAAAAGGCATGCTCAAATTTGGCCTCCCAAGTGTCCACCTTTTCATATCTTGACCGTTTTCTTGGCCATTTTCCTGTCCGGACTCCGAATTGAGCTCTGAAAAATCCTGGGCGTCCGGCTTAGCATCCCGCATTGGCCAGTAGCTCGTGTCAACCCGCACGACTGTCTGAAAAATTATGAAAAATCAACAAGTGTCGCTCGGGCGCCTTTAAAGCACTTTGGCGCTTAAAATCGTCCTAGATCGAGCCGCCGCCTTTGACAGTGAATATTTTTCCCTTGATCTTCATAATTTTTAGCTATTTTTAAGCACTTGCCGTCTCCTAAATTCCGCTCTCATCTACCCCCTCACCCGTTTAGGTTGTGCATTATTGATCGGTTTAGGGTTCATCTTCCACATTTTTATTGTATAAAAAGTCATAAAAACTCACTAGAATATAAAGGTAGAGCTGAACTGAGGCTAAACCTCATACTTCAGACCCCCCATACATCCACAAACATGAATCTTATTTTTCCTTAATTTTCGGCACTCAAAATCCATTTTTCCCTATTTTTTCTCATTTTTCTTATTTTTTTGTATTTTTTGCAATATTAAATGACTGAAAATTCAAAATGAGTTATGGGCTGTGGCCCTTATGTTCATTTTGAAAAAAAACACAAGTTTAGTTGGTGTGTCTTATTATATTTTCCATTGATATCTCAAAAACACCCAATTTTTCCATATTTTGTGTATTTTACGGGTTTTACACTACTAATTTCATCCACAACACTTATGATTTTCTGATTTTCTGAGCATAAATTGATCAAACTCATAGCAAATAACAACATAATGCATAATCATCCCATGGGAACAAGTATTCATGAAGCAAATTGCATAAAAACACCATTTCCTTTGTAAAAATGAGATTACCGTTCTTTGCGGGTTGTGGGTTTTTATTTGCCATATCTCGGGACTAATTTCTAGCCACCATTAATGCTCATGAGAGTCCACAATCAGAAATCTTCATTTCTCTTGCACCACGGAGTAATCCGGTCTTCATTGGACAAGCATCCCTCATCCATTCCTCTTCTTCTTCTTCACCATATGAATCTGCCTTTAGGGGAGAGAGAGGGAGAAGAGAGAGACTGAAATCAGAATTCTTCACAGAGACCGCCATTGGAGGAGCGAAGCACGGCGATAGAGTCAGCATCCAGGAGGGATTCAAGCCCCATAATCGATTGGGGGGGTTATTCACAGCCAGCCATCACCCTCTCGATGCCATGAAGCGCAAATTTCGGGCGCCATCTTTCTCCACGTTTTTTCATCCCTCATTCTCTCTCCACGTTTTTTACTTCATAAGGTGCATAAATTTTTTTGGGGGGGTCCAAACTCAAAAGACATGCCCAATTTTGGCCTCCCAAGTGTCCACCTTTTCATATCTTGACCATTTTGTGGCCATTTCCCCGTCCGGACTCTGAATTGAGCTCTGAAAAATCTTGGGCGTCTGGCTTGACATCCTGCATTGGCCGGTAACTCTTGTCAACCCGCACGACAGTCTGAAAAATTATGAAAAATCAACAAGTGTCGCTCGGGCGCCTTTAAAGCACTTTGGCGCTTAAAATCGTCCTAGATCGAGCCGTCGCCTTCGACGTTGAATATTTTTCCCTTGATATTCATAATTTTTAGTTATTTTTAAGCACTTCTCGACACCAAAATTCCGCTCTCATTGGCGACCACGGGATAGGGTGACTTAGCCCGTCGAATCCACGAACATATCTGCACATAAACAACCAAAGGAAGCATCAAGCTGATACAAAATAAATACATACTAAACACAACACAATGCTCACCCTACCCCCTGACAGAACCGAGGCATGATATCCACAAGGAGTAGGCCTAGCATAATCTGATAGAAGATCCGAAGCTAGTCACTAATCGACTGCTCCAACACGACCAAACTAAAAAGAACTATCAACGAGGTTGCCCTAAGTGGTGGTCTGAACTACCTGCCTAACTAAGGACAACACAACCAGGAGCTCCTACTAGGCGAGGGCTCCTATAGCCTGATCAAGAAGTATTTTCTTTCAGTACATTGCTTCTTTAGGGTTTTTATGTTTCATACTCGGGTATTAAAAAGGAGGGAGCTGAGCGTAGTGACCCAAGGAGAACAGGGCATCGGCCTCAGGTCCTGTCTCGGTACCCAAGAACCTACCAAGCCCTTGCAAGGCGACACTTAATCCTTTTTTGACGCTCACTTTTATTTTCGCTCCAACCTTCCTTAATTTCTTCTTTTCTAGCAAGATGCCACCCCTAGGAAGACAAGGCATCGGCCTCGGGCCTGACTCGTTCCCAGAAACCTACCAGGCCCTCGCTAGGCAATGATCAACTGCGTATAAAGTTTTGTTTCTTTTCTTTTCTTTGCTGGGGGTTAAAACCCCTTTTTACACACCTTTGTATATTTTTATTTTCTTTAAGATATTCAGGGTTTCTTTTCATCATCATTATTTTTCTTCTGGCAGGCTTCTCTAATTGTCTCACAACTAACAAGAGTTCTTAGAACGGTTGCCTAGCAGGCTAGCAGAACAGGGTCACTAGAACTCCCTTCTAAGACAGGTCTTTTAATGCCTGACAATGTCGTTACAGGAGGCCACGACCACTCAGACCTCCCTCAGACATACTAAACCTAAACCTCAGGACTTCATACCACGGTCCCCAGTAAGAAACGAAAAACCCCCTTTAACAAGTACCCAAACACATATAACATGAAAACCACAGTACTCATAAAGGAAAGATATCACCTGGATAGGGCCACGAGAAGCTTCCGCACAACAAAAGGCTCCTTCCAAGCTCTTCTTCGAACCTGTCTAGCACAGAACTACAACAAGAAACCATTAACCGCACCCATACTAAACAGACAAATAGCCCTCTTGGCCTAACGAAATCTAGATGTAATATCCAAAGCAGCTAGCCTTCCTAGCTTAAAACTAGATAGGTCATTGTAGTCCACGTAATACTGATATCCTTGGCATATACATCACACCCTATCAGACTACCCAAGGTGCCAAGGATAGCATATCATAGGTCGACTAACCCCATGCTACTTATGCATGTTAGCTAAAAGCTTGATCTTGTATTTTTTGATCGTAGGTTAAAAAAAAAAAAAGAGATACAAGTTCAAGCCTTTCCACAAATAACTCATCAATAAGGCCGATCCCTTCTTGGGCACTATGAGCTGAAGGAATGGCCTCCATGGGCTCGCATGTCCCACATTTATTGTCAGCCGAATAAACTAGTCGTTCAAGCGGCTGAGTGGCTCCTTTGGTAGAAATAATCATAGCTTTGTACTCATTCAAACCTCCTCTATTTGGGTTTTCACATAAATCAGTGCTGCGACCCAAACTAGGTAGAGCTTCAAGCCTAGGCACATCACATGGGTGTATCCCAAGGCAGTGTATATTGTCAGATGTATATCCAGTCTTATCCTCTTGGGGGTTCAACAGAATATATCCAGATGGGATCCTTAGCCTTGCATCCGACATTCCTGCCACACTTTTGGAGATTTTGGGTCTCCAAACCCATCTCACATTTCCCTTAATATTCTTGCATTCCCTCAATTTGCTCCACTGTTCTGACGAACTCAATGCAAACTTATCCCTATGGCCAAATGGCCTCACATCCTTATGACCTTTGTGAAGCACAGGTGGACTTTTAGCATTTTGCATCCTCTTTACAAAAGATGTTTTTACTTGCTTACGTCCATACTGCAAAATTTTTTCCATAAGAACCATGCTTTCACTGAAGGGAACAACATCCACCCAGAAGCATGATTCCGACACCAAAGGTCTCTCAAGAGCCTTACTAGCAACAAAATTAGAAACACACACAGAATTCTTATCAACACTCATAGGCCCATTGGTGCGATCCATATTTCCATCACAACTATCTTTCATGGAAGTGTTGCAAGCCCTAATGGGACTTACATGGCTTGGAACCTGTTTACTGAGAGACATGTCATTACTACTCATAGGATGGCCATTTTCTGCTTTGAGATTTTGGCCACTAAGGTTTCCCTCATAGGTTGCCTTGGTACCAACAAGCGAGCTGTCTTCTTGCAGAAATGGTTGGAAGCTAGGATGCACTTGTACTGAGCGGGGAAAACTCCAAAAGTTTTCCCAACATCTCTGAATATGACCCTCATAATCAATGGCATGCATTTTTGCTTCCCTTAACGACTTCGGATTCTGCAGTTTCACTTGGATTTGTGTATTAATCTCTAAGCCATTCAGAAAGAGCTCACATAGCACATCATCCGGTAGTGCATTGGCCCTTCTTGGCCAAAGCCTAAGAGTACTATCAAAGGCTCTAGCATACTCTTTAACAGAAGGATAAGATTCCTATCTAAACTGCATAAGGTGCCCTAAGACCTGAATCATAGGGAGCTCCTTTTCATACTCACCTAGAAATCTATCACAAGTCTCCTCAAATAATTTGATCGACCCTCTTGGGAGGCTCCAATACCATTTCCTTGCCTCTCCCTTTAGGGTACTTGGGAATATGAGCATCCGATGTATATCGTCGAACCCACTTGAAATGCAAGTTAGGTCATATTCTCTTAAATGAATCATCGGATCCTCATTTGGCAACCCATAAAACACTGGGAGATCCCTATAAAGAGGAGGACATTTAGTCCTTCCTTTTGGGATCAACACCGGGTCATTAAAATCTTCATATTCACCATGATATGGGTCCAGCCTCTTAGGATCTTTAACCTCTTCCATCCCCACCCTTTCCGGTGTAGGGGGGTTAATATCCTCATTGACATCCCTTTCTGCCAACTCACTGAGTGGTCTAGGGAGTCCTATAAGTTTCAACATGTCATTTTGATCCCCTCTTAGAGGGTCTTCCATACCTTTCCCTTTCAAAGGAAAGTCCATAACGGTTTTATATAAGAGCTGTTGGTCCTTATCTAAAGCAGATTTATCATTACCACTTCTTAAAACTTGGGAATCGTGCCTTTTAAGCAATGGTTTTCCCTTGACAGCTAGGGCTTCTAACATCCTTGTGATGCCTACTATGTCGTCATGGTGGCCCATTACACGGGATGTTTCAACCACAAGCATATTCCATAGTATATCAGCACTTTCCCATGGCATCATGGCTTTAGCATAATGACTTGTTGATGCCACAACTACCATAGTTTCCAACATGCTTGTTTCATGCTCTCTAGGTTGATGGATGGTTAAACATGATTTCTCTTGGGTCGAGACCACACCAAGGCGAACCTCGGCCCATGCCATCGTTTTAGAGGATGGGGTAACCACTACTGGGCTACTCTTTTCATCACATAAATTATATTCTGCAGAGGACTCATGCTCTACATAACTAACTAAGTCCATTAGTAAGTTTTGTATAGGGAAAGCCAAGTTTTTCCATCCTTGAACAAACCCCATTTTATGGATAATTTAGGGTCCCTTGAAACCCTAGATTCGAAAACTGCCACTTATAGGCAGCTCCCGGCAGAGGCATCACTGATGGGACCTAAAACGGGCCGGCACTGGCTCATGCACTAGATGGACCTCTATTATGCGCTCAACAACCCCACGACCTCGCGGCCAGCAGCGTTGATGACACATACATCATACATTGCCTTCCTAAACATCTTGCGTTTGTATCACGTCTCATAGTCCAACTCTAACCCAATTAACACTCCTCAAAGGGAGTCCCTAGCACATTGCCAAATAGCACGAAACACAAACATAGGAGGTCCTCCCATGGCTGACTGCCGCTACCTCATTGCGACTCTCCTACACCTTGGGGATTGGCCCCTCGATGCGTCGCTAAACATATATAACACAATATCGCACACATTTCCACTCAAGGTACCAATTGATCGTATCCAGGAATGTACCATACCTCACTTTCTTTCCCCTAGACCCAACGCCTAGCCTGCAGCTTGGACAACCTTACTCACTCAACGTTGGTCATATTCCTCTAGAAAGCAGTTGCCATGCATCCAGGAGATATTGTATGATACTTTTTAAATTTCTTTATGATTCATGCAAATTGTGAATGTCCATGTGCTCAAACAATTAAGAAAATCAGCATTGGTGCACATGTGGAAAACATTTCTTTCAATGATTTTGACTATCGCTCATATGCGGCGTTGCATGAACCTAGCACCGAGAAACCCTCATGCTACTAGATCCGTAATTTTTAATTATCGACCAACCTAAATGGTATGCATAAAAACCAGCAAGCTTCTCATCATTTCATTCAGCATTTAAACACCTTTCATATACTCTACCCCCTCACCCGTTTAGGTTGTGCATTATTGATCGGTTTAGGGTTCATCTTCCACATTTTTATTGTATAAAAAGCCATAAAAACTCACTAGAACATAAAGGTAGGGCTGAACTGAGGCTAAACCTCATACTTCAGACCCCCCATACATCCACAAACATGAATCTTATTTTTCCTTAATTTTTGGCACTCAAAATCTATTTTTTCCCTATTTTTTTCCATTTTTCCTATTTTTTTGTATTTTTTGCAATATTAAATGACTGAAAATTCAAAATGAGTTATAGGCTGTGGCCCTTAGGTTCATTTTGAAAAAAAACACAAGTCTAGTTGGTGTGTCTTATTATATTTTCCATTGATATCTCAAAAACACCCAATTTCCCCGTATTTTGTGTATTTTACGGGTTTTACACTACTAATTTCATCCACAACACTTATGATTTTCTGATTTTCTGAGCATAAACTGATCAAACTCATAGCAAACAACAACTCAATGCATAATCATCCTATGGGAACAAGTATTCATGAAGCAAATTGCATAAAAACATCATTTCCTTTGTAAAAATAAGATTACCGTTCTTTGCGGGTTGCAGGTTTTTATTTGCCATATCTCGGGACTAATTTCCAACCACCATGAATGCTCATGACAGTCCATAATCAGCAATCTTCATTCCTCTTGCACCATGGAGCAATCGGGTCTTCATTGGACAAGCATCCCTCATCCATTCCTCTTCTTCTTCTTCACCACATGAATCTGCCTTTAGGGGAGAGAGAGGGAGAAGAGAGAGACTGAAATCAGAATTCTTCACAAAGACCGCCATTGGAGGAGTGAAGCACGGCGATAGAGTCAGCATCCAGGAGGGATTCAAGCCCCATAATCGATTGGGGGGGTTATTCATAGCCAACCATCACCCTCTCCATGCCATGAAGCGCAAATTTCAGGCGCCATCTTCCTCTACGTTTTTTCATCCCTCATTCTCTCTCCATGTTTCTTGCTTCATAAGGTGCATAAAATTTGGGGGGGGGGGGGGGGGGGGTCCAAACTCAAAAGGCATGCCCAATTTTGGCCTCCCAAGTGTCCACCTTTTCATATCTTGACCATTTTGTGGTCATTTCCCCGTCCGGACTCCGAATTGAGCTCTGAAAAATCCTAGGCGTCCGGGTTGACATCCCGCATTGGCCGGTAACTCTTGTCAACCCACATGACAGTCTGAAAAATTATGAAAAATCAACAAGTATCGCTTGGGTGCCTTTAAAGCACTTTGGCGCTTAAAATCGTCCTAGATCGAGCTGTCGCCTTCGACATTGAATATTTTTCCCTTGATATTCATAATTTTTAGCTATTTTTAAGCACTTCTCGGCACCAAAATTCCTCTCTCAATAATGACCACCGATGTGTTAACTATAGACATGTAGACCCATCAAGACGCCAAGCAGTCCATCGTTAATGTTGGCACATGTTGAGCTTGCTATCTCAACATGTTGGATTATCACAATAAGAAATCAACAAATTCAAGAAGGTCGAAAGTAATTAGGCCATTAGAATAGCCATGTGCTTTGTTTTAACTCTCAAGCAATGGTGAGCTTGGTTAATGGATATGTTTAAAAAGAAAATGCATAGGTGGGATGGACTATAACTAAGCCTCACATATTGAGTAGTAAAGCTCAACCATATTACAATTCCTACTTGTGCCTTTTTTTGGCATGTTGGAGACTACTAAAAACTTGCTTAAGATAATTGGAAATCCTATACAAGAACTATCTCTAGGGGGAGACTCAAGCCAATTCAAAATTCCCAAGGTATCTTGGCACACATGCACCCTTCCTACTTGCACTTTATTTTTGGCATGTTGGAGACCACCAAAAAATTTCTTAGGACAATTGGAAATCTTGTATAGGAACTATCTCTAAGGGGAGACTCAAGCAAATTCAAGATTCCCAAGGTATCTTGGCATACATTCACCCTTTCCAAAATGAAAGGACTAGGAATTAACCTACATCACCTAGAGGACAAGGTTGTGGGTAAGTGGATCATTAGATGTGCATTGCATTAGGAAGAGGATTGACCATACTCTTCATGAATAGCCTGAAAGGATTTCATGCCTTGACTTGCCCTAGACACAGGGATCTTCCAACTTACATAGTGATCTTCTCCAAAGAGACCTTCAAGCCTAAGGGGATATCCTAGTTCATTAAGCAAATGTGGGAAGATTGACAAAAGTATAAACCTCTAATAGATCTTGAACCCATCAATAGAGCACTAAGATGGGTTGCAGCGGATTCAATAATCAAGTTGGATCTAGCTATCAAACCAATAGAAGCAATCGACTATGGCCAAAACTCAACTAGAAAGGGATTAAGGTGTGCATCTAATTTGGAACTACACGTGGATGAATGATAGAGAAAAAAGACAAAACTTTAGGTCAATAAAGAATATTTTCTACTAATAAAGAAGAGAAGAGAGGCTCTAACCCTATCTATATCTAACTAAAATGGCAAGTACATATGATAGACTTTGGCTAGAAATGAAGGGATATGCTTGTCCCTCTTCCCCAACTACCATGGGACAACAACTTCATCAACAAAGCTAATAAAATATGGCACATGAATTAGAATAGTGCAAGGTAGGACTACAAATCTACTAATTATGGTCTTCATTACTTCCACTCAAAGTTTTTTTGTCTACAATGGCTTGTATTGCACAAAGTAATATGGACTTAGGGAAGAGCATACAATTCGAAATAAGCTCTAGGATTTGTGCAACATGCAAGAAAGTATTTAAATCCATATCCCACCTATTCGTCAATTTCCAAGAAAGCAAACTAAACTAAAGTGGATTTAAGTAGCCATATTCCCATTACATCCATACCAAATCTCTTGGAAAGAATTGATAGTAGGAGAGGCAAATGGACTACCTCCATTCTTATGGACCTGCATATGAGGGCTTTACCTTTGAAGTGTTTGGATTGATAGAAATGAGGCTATGCTTAATAACAATTTTAACATCGATTCAAATACATTGAAATTAGACTTTGTTTCTTAGGTTTTAAAGCAAGGAGAATGCTTAGCCAAGAGGCAAAGGTTTCAATAAAGAAGGTCCAAGCCTAGTTGTTGTAGGAAAGACATGAATTGATATGTATGAAGGAAGTGGAAGTTGTGGTGATATTATGTGGGCTAAAACACTTAACAAATGGTCTTTACTCACAAGCCTAGAAAAAATGAGAGATTATTGAACTAGTCATTCTCTAGAGACATGCTCTTAGCTAAAGAGCTCAACATATGATTGGATCTTGCGTCTGCCCTCCTAGGCCTCTACCTCGGCCTCTTCCTAACACCATCATCGGTACTGGTTGATAGTCCATAAGGACTGCGTTGCCCTTGTCATCGTGCAAGACTTATGGGTATACGTAAGTCTCTTCCTCATTTGGCTCTTCCATGTAGTGGACTGGAGCATCAGTTGATGAGTCACGTAGGGACCAGGCGGTCTAGGTATGCATGTAGGGTTTATGTCCATTCTAGGAACAACCGATTTAACATTGTTAGGCACAAGAAGGGCCAATGGGGCCCCCCTTTTGAAGAATTATTGGGGTTTCCTTGCTAGATATGCATGGCCGTAGGGTTGTGAGTATAGGAGTCTTCTTGGTAATCTGCAATGCGCAATGTCGTGACCAAATCTACCGCAATTAGTGCAAGGTCGTGACCTAGGGTCTTGACAGTCAGCGGTCAAGTGGTTTCTGCCACAGTACACGCATTGGATGTGTGGGCACATTCGTCATCTCAACATATCCTGCAGTTTGGCTATCTCCATTTTTACCTCAGTCAAGTCTTGGTTTGTCTCAGTGGCTTTCCCTTTGTCCTGGGTTGTTGGACCTGATCGTTCACTAGAGGCTAACGCTCTCTCTGAACTCTGCGAGTTGGTCTCTTCTGAATTTGAGCTCCTGGAGCTCTGCTCTTTCAACTGGTTGTCCACTTGAATGGCCTCTTCAAACACCCTAGCTATCGAGTCTCCTACAAGCTTGAGTTGCCTACCAAGGCCTTATACAGTTCCTCACTCCGTATTCCACTGATAAATATGGTGGACACTACTCTTTTGGTAGGTCATTCACCTATGGGGATTCTCTTGAAGAGGCTCCTCACGTGGGTGACATAGTTGCGAATGCCCTCTTTCTCTTTCTGCTTTACATTCATCAGTCTCACTAGTAGATTTTTAGAGCATCCAGGGTCAGAGAATCTCTTGATGAAGAGGTTTTTGAGGCCGTTAAAGTCTGCTCGTTCCTATGGCATCTAGACTCGTGTACCAAGTCCTACCCTTGTCACCTAAGCAAAGCCCGAATACTTGAGAGCGTTGAGTCAAGTCAGCGAGGCCATTGGCCTCGCAGACTTGCTCAAATTGCTCCACAAAGCTGTATGGATCGTCGTGGGGTTGGTATTTGTCGAGTTGCTTTGCAACAATTAGGATTTTAGACTAGGCCTTAAAGCCTTGGTTTGTTCCTAATCCTGTTAGTAATGATGTCGCTAGTGCTGCAACACTCAGCTCTGTTGCTGTGTTGTCGAGCAATTGCTTCATGAGAAGCTCACTCAATGTCAAGTCTCCTTCCAGAGCTCTCTCATGATCGGTCTGATTCCCACTTGCAAGGTTCAGCACCAATTGTACCTCATGCAATTCTGCATTCTGCCTTAAGCTCCTAGCATGCTGGTCTTGGTTGTATTTCATTATGCCTTGTAGTGCCTTGTAGTCTAGCTTCTGTTCCTCTTCCAAGTCTGTTATGATGGCTTTTGTTGTTCTGCCGTGGTGCTTATACCAAGCATGCGCATCATAGCTGCTTACCAGCTGCTGAATCGCCTCTGGAAAAACTCCTAAGTCGAGTTTCTCATTTGGCCTGTGGTCTGAGCTTTCCTCTGACATGATCGTGTTCTCGTGCTCCACCAAGATGTCGACCAGGTCGAACAAGTTGGTCAGTTCCACTTCTCTAGTGCCTCTGTGTTTTGGTTGTCTGTCTATGTCTTGGGATCTTCTCCTACTGGTGGGTTCCTTGAGGTGTTTATTTGAGTGAGTTCCTTAACTTATTGCATCCAATCCTCAATTTACCTCTACTCAATATGTGTGTGTTCTTTCCCGTGCACTTGTGCTCAATCAGGCTTTCAGCTATCCTTAAGTGTACTTCAAGTGCGAAAATTCAGGGTGAGTGCGGAAACAAGTGTCTAAGCGGCTTACGCACTCTCTCACTTTGTTTTAGGCCTAATAGGCTTGTCTGGCTATCTTGTCTGTTTTTAGGGTTTCTCATTACGTTATCTTGCCCGTTTTAGGGTTATTCAAGGTCTTTGGCTCAGTTGGCTATTGCTAGGACTCTAGGTCTAGCAATAGCCTACTCGAGCTGCTAGGTGATCGTATCTTACGAATTTGCCTATTCCCTGCGCCAGAATCGGGTCCCGCACCTTGGGGGTACTCACGAAGGTTTATGCGGCCAGAGAATTCAGAAAAATCCTGACTTGGCCCAACTCATCCAAGTTGCAGGGGTCGAATGTGTCACTCGGATGGGTTGAGGGCCGAATGGAATTGTGGGCTGAGTGGATTCACTCGGACGAGCCGAGGGTCGAATGGTAACTAGTCCGAATGGGGTTGGCCGAGGGTCAAATAGAGACTGGTCTGAATGGGTCGAGGGCCGAGTCAAGTGGGCCGAGGGCCGAATGGTGAATTTGGCTGGGCCGAGTGTCGACTTGTCTGAGTGGTGCTGGGCCGAGTCGGCAGGGTCGAGGGCTGAATTTTAAACTTGGTCCGAATGCTTCACTCGGACGGGCCAAGTGAAAGGCATCTGAGTGTAGTTGGTTGAGGGTCGAATGGTCCGAGGGTCAAATGGCTGAGTGATCCAAGGGCCAATTCTGGGACTCAGCCTAGAATTGTCGTGGGCCAAGCCGTGCATGACGATGGCCGCGTCGGGGATGATTTCGTCAAATCTAATGATCCGCACAACCACCAAGCACACCGCCTTCTAGATGTTGAGATATTTGCAATCACACCTACTTTAGTCCCTTTGTATAGGGCAACTAGGCTAGGAAGATGCAGTCCATTCTAGGAAGAGAGACAAAATCCCATATGCACAGTGGATGTTAAGTGCTACCAAAGAACTCTATATAATGATGTACTTGAACTATCACTTTCATATGATGATAACGCAATAATACTTGTCTCTTTCTGTTAAGTTTCTGTGTCATTGTTGTCCATACACAAGATTGTGTTTATGAGTTCAAGTTTCAATCTTGAAACCTAATTCAGTTGTGTAACAGTTGTCTACATTGTCATGTCAACATGAGTTGTGTCTTTATCTTCCATCCTCCATAGCTTCCGCCTTTGCCATGCTCTAGATTCCACATCTCTAACATGGTATCAGAGCCCAGTCAGGCATGGCACTGCTCCTCCAGCTCCATTGTACTCTCATCTAGCTCAGCTTGAGCTCAGTCTAGCTCAGATTAAGTCTAGGAGCTCATCTTCTACTCCTTCTTCTCCATTTGACCTTGTGGCAGCCATAGCCACCGTGCACCTATCCTGTTTCAAGCTCTTAGATCTCTTCAAACATACAAGATCTTGACAATATTTCTTCTGGATAACTGTAGCCCTGCTCTTGGAGCTCCTCTCTATCACCTGAGATCTCAACATTAGGCCATTTCAAGCTCAGCATTGTGAGTCTACATAGTTGCTGCCTTGTGTGTCTGCCATAGCCAGATAGACCCTGCCAACTTTGAGGAGTTGGATCTTGCAATAGAGGGCATAACTCTCCACGCTGTCTTCTATAAAGTTGTTCTCCAACTTCAGGCAAATCATCATGGCACAACACAACTCGAAATTGGCCACTGCATGCAATGCCATTGCTGAAATTCATCGATGCTGTCAGAATTGTGCCTGTTGAAGTTCGAACTGCTGCCGCCATCGCTACATGTTGCAATTTGGACGAGGATCATAGGGCTTTGATAGGCCTTGAAAAGAGATACATTTCCATATAAGTTTTGAAAATGATCAACCATAGCTCCTGCAAATCAGCAAAAAACCAGGCCCCTGTCATGAAACCCTAAAATCCACCATAGCCAATTTTCCACTCAAGCTAAAAAATCTCATTATTTTCTCTCTCCTGCCACCTGGAGAAACACATTGGCACTCTAATCTATTGTCCCAGCATCAAATCAAGGAGGGGAAGAACCTGGAAAGATTGAAGAAGGATCGATGACCCGAACAAAGAAGATTCAAGCTCAACATCAACACAGACATAGTCTCCGCATAGTGTGTTTTCACATTGTCATTACACGTGTGTCTCTTGACACATTGTAATATGCTCTTCCACTGATAAATCTCAAAATTCTAAGGTTGATTTGCTACTATTCCCGTAAGTCTAATATGGGCAAAGACTCTCCAAATACTCGATTCAAAGGAGTCAGGTTTCACACCTGGCAGACCCACATCAAACTCATCCTGATGAAGAAGGGCCTCTGGGCCATTACCACTGGAAAAGAAAAGAAGCATCGTGATGTGGATCTTGCTGTAACTTGGCAAAAGAATGATGACAAGGCCTTGTGGATAACTATATCTACAGCTATATCTACCATGTGGATAACTGTGAGACCTCACAAGATACATGGAAGAGACGTGACAACTTGTTCGGTGCATAGTCTAAATCATCAAAGTATGGTCTCCTGATTGAGTTTTTCAGGCTTGAAATGAAGTCCAGCACATCACTTGCCACACATCTAAATTACATGGAAGGACTTCTAACCCAACTTGCAGGAATCAACATTAAAATGGAAGAAGATGTTTGCATCGCTCTTCTACTTAAGAGTTTTCCTCTTGAATATAATAATGTATCAACAACTTTAATCAACATGCCAAATCCTGAACTTATTGATATCCAGGCATCACTATTAGAAGAGGAAAAGAAGCTAAAAACTAAGGAAGAACCAAGTACCTCTAGAGATGAGCATGCATTATACATTGACAACAGGTACAAAGGCAAGAAGGATTAGCTCTTCTATGACTTCTGCAAAAGGACCGGACACACCGAGAAGTTCTGCCACGCAAGAAAGAGGTCCCAAAAGGCCTATCTAGTTGCAATCAAAGAAGAAGAAGAAAATGGAGCAAAGGAAGAAGAAGAAGAAGAAGAAGACCACCAGGAGAAGGACAAACCTCATCAATCCTTCTATTCAAATAGACTTTTTTAGTTTTGTATTTCCTAGTCCTAATGTCTCAAACATAAAATTGTAAAACTCCTCAGTTATCCTTGTACTACAGCCTCTGTACACTTTGTAAGGCCCTTGCTATAGCCTCTGGATGTCCATCATGTTTGTGGTACCCACTTAACCTTTTCTAAGCCTCTAGTGTTTTGCCATGTTTATGGTGTGCCCACACTTTGCAGGTATTGCTTTCACTAAAGCCTCTACACACTTTGTACTTTTGGTTGTGATTGAGGGGTGTTGAGATATTTGCAATCACACCTACTTTAGTCCCTTTGTATAGGATAGCTAGGCTAGGAAGATGCAGTCCATTCTAGGAAGGGAGACAAAATCCCATATGCACAGTGGATGTTAAGTGCTACCAAAGGACTCTATATAATGATGTACTTGAACTATCACTTTCATATGATGATAATGCAATAGTACTTGTCTCTTTCTGTCAAGTGTCTGTGTCTTTGTTGTCCATACACAAGATTGTGTTTATGAGTTCAAGTCTCAATCTTGAAACCTAATTCACTTGTGTAACAGTTGTCTACATTGTCATGTCAACATGAGTTGTGTCTTTATCTTCCATCCTCCATAGCTTCCGCCTTTGCCATGCTCTAGATCCCGCATCTCTGACACTAGATCACAACAAATACATAGCAAGGAGCTCCTGACATACCTGAATTGTGCGAAGAACTCC
Source organism: Lygodium microphyllum (assembly GCF_053477565.2). NCBI lineage: Eukaryota > Viridiplantae > Streptophyta > Polypodiopsida > Schizaeales > Lygodiaceae > Lygodium > Lygodium microphyllum. The sequence continues at coordinate 2,261,703 of NC_141146.1, read as the reverse complement.
CCAATGGCAAGATCGAGTCGAATCAATGTTGGAAATACACTCTTGATCTCTCTCACTCTCTCTCAATGTCAGGACATGAAATGAGCTCTTCCTTGTCCTCTTGGCTCTTAAATCCCTTCCTGGGTAAGGTTTTGATGTCCCCAATCACTCACTTGCCGATATTAACATCCCAAGCATTCTTTTTTCCCATTTTTGCATGACTTGTGCCCTATTTTGCCCTATTTTATAGCAGCAAACCCTATGCTTTTCCTATCCAATTTTCTAATCCTAACCTACTCTAAATGCAGCAATGGTCGAAGGCAAAAAATTGAAATGATTTCCCCATCTTTTTCAATCATCAAACCAGCAAAATAACCCAAAATACTTACTTGTTTCGAAGATAAAAAACCCAAACTTCCTACCTACCACAGAATCCCTTACTTCAATGCTCAATATGAGGCACGTGAGTACTCAAGCTTGAATCTGTTGGTCCTGGAAATGGAACCAAAATTTGGGACCTCTCGCTCAACCACCAAGACCCACAGACCGCTTATTGCTTCAAGCGTTCCAAGCGAGCTCTCATGGCTATCTCTCACCTAACTGATGCACCCTCGATCCTCTCGAGGTTTAGTGAGCTTACCTTGATGCCGAAATGAGTTGCCTCCTCCCTGACACAAGTCGGTAGCTCCACGATCCTAGATGCTAGCTCAAGCATCCTCAAGCCTCCTCCATCTCCAAGCTCCATCCACCATAGCCACATGGGAGGCAAGAGAAGAGAAGAGAAGAGAGAAGAAGAGAGAAGAGGAGATGGTGAAGAGCTTCACCCTTTTGATCCCTCACTCCCACACACTCACTCACTTCCTTACACTCTCACACTCCCTCCCTCAAGAGCACACACACAAGCAAGATGAAGAGAAGAAGAGAAGAGAGAACTCTTGTTAGCCACACACCAAAGAATGAGCTTCCATTCACTTTTTGAACTTTATATATACAAACCCTAAAACCCCCATGGGCACCCATCCCTTTTTACATGATTAGCCATTGTGGCAAGGTCCCTTTTTCTAATTCCCTCTTCTTGCTTCATGCCCTAAGCCTATACCTGTCTATTCTTTTACAAGTGGCACAAGAGGGAGCCTAGCACTCTTTTACAAGAGTTTTTAGAGTTTTTGAGGCACATTTTCTTTAAAATGGCTCTTTTTGCCTCAATTTAGTTTTAGAGGCTGCCTCTATGCATATGCTCTTTTTCCATTATTTTTCCACTTTTTCCTTCATTTTTTCGCATTTCGATGTGAGATTAACAATAACTTTATTATGTACAACAATTATAATCACATAATTGTTATGTATAAGTTAGTGAATTATGGTGCATTCGTACTCTACCAAGGTCTGAGCCATTGATAGAAGTTAGGATTATATTGAAGTGTTGCATAGGTATCAAGAAGTTGTAGTAACTTCACTAGTAGGGTTAATTATCTTACAACATTGAGTACCATACTGCCTTGATCTAGTCAACTCGTGACACGAAGCTCTTCTTCTATAAGTATTTTTTGAGCAAGGGGAGGTTTGGCCAACTTTACTCCATTGGTGAGTACTCAAAGAGAAGTTGAAGCTACACATGTTGGGTCAATTTGGAACTTCCATATATCTTAGCTTTACTTTGAAATAATAATAGCTAACTTCCGATTTTAGTCCATTAACGCTTGCATAGTACATTAGACTTTCTCAAATGGGTTGTGGACCTCTCCTTTCTATTTTAGCATTGATAATTGCGCAACGGTGTTGTGGAAGAGTGCATTATGGAATGTGGGGACCAAATGACATTCCTCAGCTTCCTTGTTAGGAATGAGTCTTCAAAGGTCATTTAAGTGTTTTATGTGTTGCTTGCTCAAAGGTTTTCTTGCTCTTCCCATAATAAAGGCCATTCTAAGAATTCATTGTGTTCTTTAGCTAGGATTCTAGGATCATGTTTTGGGCATAAATGCGAGCAATTAACATGAGTCTATCATTCAATTCTCTAAGGCATGCATCCATTGTTTGTTTTTTTAAAAAGTTGTTTTTGCTACCATTTCATGTAAATTTCTAAGCTTCAAAATTATGCTCCAATTGAGCTAGAGGCTTTGGTTGAATTGAGCATGACTTGAGAGCTTTTGAGTCACTTGGACTCATTGTTTTAGTGCTAGTGTCTCACTTTATTGGAAAATTAGGGGCATGCTTCTGTTGGTGGAGTTGACATATTTAATCACAGTTGGAAAGTGCGACTATTGTGTTTTCTTATATAGATGCAAAGTAGTAATTATCAGGTCAATTGATTTGATCATGGTGGCAGTAGTTGTGGGCAACTGTTGGATTGAATCCTGGTTTTTTAAAGGAAAACTACTGGGATTCAGAGGTTTATAGTGTGTTTTGATGACTGGTATATTTTCTCTCTTATGGCCATGTATTCAAGGGCTTTTGTTTTCCGCTTTTAAGATCCATTCTAGCATGTCTGTCAAGATATGTCAACTTAAGTCCTAATTACTTGGAAATATTGCTCTTTTGTTCTATAGTATTGTTAGGGGTGAGGTTTTGGGAAACTCACTCTACCTTGCATCATTGGATAATGAAGTGGTTGTGCAAGAGTAGAATCAAAATACAGATTAGGTTATGTGTCGCTCAGCCTTGGATTAAACCACTTGAAGAAGTTAAGGTTGTATTGAAGCAAAACATAGCTATCAAGAACATTTGGGTCTTGGTGGGCAAGGTAAAAAATGTAGGCACTAACATTAATTACCATGCTTTATTTTCCTAACTTGCTAGCCATATGTAGCTCTTCCTCTACAAGGAGTGTATAATACAAGGGATGTTGCGGGGAAGGAGTAGAAAGCTCAATATCATGGACAATTGATAAAAATCTTGGGGAGCTAGGGGCCACATACATGGAATCATGCATTGAGATCCAAAGATCCTTTCTTTGCTCTACAATAGTCATTATTTGGCTACCAATTTTAGTTGCCAAAATTTGGCTAGAATACCATTTTTGCTTGAACACACTTTATTCTTTTCCCTTTTGTTCTAATGCTTCTAGTTTTGCCTTGTTGGTCTCACGAAAGTCAATACAAAATGAGTAAATTAAGCATAGCTCTCTAGATGTATCTTTTCGCACATCCTCCATGCCTTTCTTGACAATGGCCATGTAATGAGAGTAGATCTATTGCTACTCATCCCATGCCACTAGCTTTTCCAAGAGCTTCAGCTTGTTATCTACCTTTACAAGCGCTACGTTTTTTATTCATTAGTTTGTTGTGCTATCACCTATGCTATCTCCATGAGAGATTTCTTCTTATATCTAGGCTTCAAGTGCTCCAGAGGTTCTAGATGTAGTGAGGATGTCTTATGAGGCATCAAACTAATTGTGCTCTTAGTTGGAGAGTGCTGATATTCGCCTTTGGTAGTGAACTAATAGGGGCTTGTTCCTTTGTTGATGCAATAAGTTTTGCCACAACCAATGACTATGATTATTGGTGTCCCACCTTAGGTTTGGAAGTAGTAATAGCTAAGTCAATAGACTATGTACTTGTGGCAGTCAAGGATGACTGCCTAATTGAATTCCTTGATTGCTTAGTCAAATCCATAGACTAATGGGAAGTGAATGCATTCTTGGCTACCTTTTGTGGATTTATTTGCATAAGTTGAGAAACTACACTAAGTTGTTACTATTAGATTTTTTGTTTTTTCTTGGGTGAATAAGATTTAGGAGACTTTGGACTTCCAAGCAAGCTACTCATCCCTCATGTGGCTACTTCTCTTCCTTGGATTTCTCTACTTTATCCTCCTTTGAGTATTGCTTCTTGACTTGATGAGCACGATGCAAATAGCACTTCACCCCCTTCTCTAAGGTTGATAGCTCATCACTTGATAGTAATTTCTCCTTACATTTGGCAACTACATCAAGTGGTTGTCACTCAAGCACATTGAGCTCAATTTTTTTTCCAATAGGTCAAGTTTGGCCTTTGGGTTTCTATCTAAGCTCTCTAGTGGTTGTGGTTCTTGACCTTTATTTAGATTCTTGTATTTTCCTTCATTTCCTTTCTTTCAGTGTGAGATCTAGACTTTGACCAATAGAGGTGGTGATGTGGATGGTTTAGATAATCAAATCCATAGGTTTTCCACATAATACCCTTGAGGACGTAGCAACGCTTTGGAGACCCACCCCAGTATTGCACTAATTCTCTGTTGGTGTCTATGGCGGTATCTCTAAGATCTTTGCCTCTTTGCATGGTGGTCTTTCTTTGGAAACATTAGGAGCTTCATTGGAGCTATTGGCCAATTTGAATTTCTCACTTGAACGGGGAAATTTTCTAATGAGAGTGACTCACTTTTCCTCTTGTGCCCTTAGCAATTCTTTAAGAACTTCCTTACTTTCCTCTTTAGAGTTTTATATGGAGCTATTCAATTGGTTTTTTTTATGAGCTTCAAAGAATGACTACTAAAGATGACAATGAAACTTGATAATTCGTAGTATTTTTCAAGATATAAAAGTACAAAGCGAGCTCTCAAGAGCCTTTACATCTTCCTCCTCCTCAGGGATCTTTCCTCTATAACATAGAAATTTTCTTCTCCTATAGCCAACTATGGATTTTATATCAATCCAATTTGTTGCCAAAGCATAAGATGAGAGAGCCAAAAAGTATCCATCTCTAAAAGCAGAGAAACCAGGACTATAACAAAAAATCCTAATTGCTAAGGTCTTCTCCAAAAACATCACCTTGTGTGTATTATATTGTAACAAAGAGAAACCAAGTAGCCTTGTAAGCACCTTAACACATATTATAGGCCATGTTGCTTCCTCTGAGAAGATGTTATGAAATACTAAGAAAACATGAGGATCAATACTTGCCAAGTAATGGTCAAGTGCAACATCTTTGAATGAACTACCAATAGATCTCGACCCTTTTCCTGACCCTTTTCCCGTCCCATGAAGTTATCAAAATTTTCAATCTCTAATTGCAAAAAAGATGAATGTCAAATGAAAGTTGAAGTCAAACGTAATAATGTATTTTACAAAATTAGAGATAATAGTACCAATTGATATTCATCATGCTCTAGCTTAGTTGGATTCCATATATTAATTGATGATGATGTCACATTGGTATCTTGCAATTCTTTAACATACTCTGATTGCTCTCTTTCAAAATTGGAAATTCCAAGTTGGTCTTGAAGGTGATTGAACTTCTCATCGATAATCTCCAACTCTTTCTTTATGTCCTTTTCCTTGTTGAAACAAAGAGAAAGGGCATCTCCTACATCAATAAACTTCTCATATGCAATTTCAATGTCCATTTTAAGTAACTCTTCTTTCGATTCATTTTCGACATCAACTATGCAATTTTCACTATTAGATGCCTATGCAATGATCGCTAAATAATAATCCTCCTTGAGATTAAGGAGCCTTTGGATATCTGATATTACTATGTATTCCTTGTTCTTAATAGGAAAAGTTGGAAGAGAAGGAAAAATATAGAAAGAAGGGGAATTAGATATAATATCTACATTTACATGACTTTCTTCAATTATGGTCTTAGCTTTGAATTATGTGACATCTAGTTTGTCAACAATATATGCTTCTTGTTGGGTCCAAACATTCCTCTACATCCTTTTTATTTACCACCTCATTCAAAAGGCAGAAGCTAGAAGATTTTGCTACCTCCAATTGTTGTTTATCACATCTGACAAGATATTTAGCAAGAGTATATACAATGAATGCAACTATTTTTGACATAATCTTGCATTTCCTAGAACGAGCAGAACAAAACACATTTAGTACACAAAACATGTCGAGAGAATGAGCTCCACACTTCCTTGTGAATAGCGACTTCTTTGAAGGTGAGGTCCCAATTGATATATGAACATGTTCCTTTGTATCCTTTTCAAACCCACAGGCAATGCAAGACTTTCAAATTTAGCAAACTCCTCCACAATTTTTTTGCAAGAATTCGCCATATGGTCAATATCCCAATCAGGGTTGAAAATATCATTTGCAATTGCATAATAAGATAACTCCATGCCATTCGGAAGAAGAAATTCTAGGAGCCTTTCTGAGGGAGAAATCTTTATGATTTGAGACAATCCAAGTACCCTCAATAGTGACATACGTTTGCTTGGAGGTTTCTTAGGTATTCCCTCACTTGTTGCTTTGTTGAGTAAGGAGAAAAAGCAGTGGGAATTTCAAGAGAAAAGATAGCACAACCTTTTTCCTCTTTTGGAATGACCACATTTGGGGGGCCTTGAATATATTTTGCTTCAAACATCGCATGGTCCACGATATGGTGCGATTAGAAAAACCCAACCACATGAAAAATGCATTCTCGCTTTGTATCGTAAAATATCAATATGATGTGAAAACAAGCTTGCGTGCCTAATGAACCACACTTTTTGTTTCGTATCCTTTCTTCCTACAATAATTGAAAGGAAACAACACTTAAAATAACATAACAAACTCAAAAATAGCTTCAAAAGCCTAAAACAATTAGAGTGCAAGATTTGGTAAAAAAGCAAAAAAAAAAAGCATTGTTACTTGTATTTATACAAAATCAGGGTGCTTTGCCATGTGGATAGCCATGTGGATGGCCATGGAATACCCTAGCCAATTATACAATACCATGTGTCATAGGCCACACCAAGTATATAAGATCGGTCTTGGCTTATGTGGTTCATTTTAGTCATCAGGAGCTCCCTAATTATCCACCATACAATGCGAGGAACAACTCTTTGTAGCTTTCCATCTCTTGCATGTCACATCGTATCCACTTTGCTTAATGCATGCCTATGAGCCCTCCATGATATAGATCAAGGAGGATGACCCTTGCCGAGATAACACTTTTTTGTGCTTGCGTCATATTAGCTGCTCCATGATATAGAGAGAGGACAACTCCTATCGAGATAACACTTTTTCATGGTCATGTCGTATTTGCTACTCCATGATACAAAATAAGGACAACTCCTACTGAGATAATGGTTTTCCGACCTCAAGCCATATTAGCTACTCAATGATAAGATGCAAATAGGACCTTGTGGAGATTTGGCTTCCCTCCTCTTGTACCATATCAACCTATCCTCTGTGTAGCATATTGATGATATCTCCAATGAATAGTTTTTGATTGGTCTTCGTGTCATTTTCTATTAGGTGTGATGGCAAGGACAAAGCAGACAAAAACAATGAAATTTTATATAGAGAGCAAGGATACTGAACAAGAGGTAAGGCAATCACACGTTCCACAAGCTGTTCCTCTTGAGATCCCTCCCACCCCTGGTTTTCCCGAGTCTCTTGCCATGCAATAAAGGCAATCAAGTGCAAAGAATATGTCTTCTCCTCTTGCCCAAGGCAAGGTCCATGTGGTTAATTACCAACTCTATGATCTTGCTAGACAGTCCTCTCCTACAACTACCAAGGTTCCAACCTTCCTTAGAGCACTTGATAAGCCAATAGATCAACTTGGACCACCTTCTACTCAAGCAAGTGAGCCTTCCAAGCCAAGGAGAAAGAGAAGATCTAAGTTTTACTATATGAAGAAGTCTATTGATATAAGGAAGGCCCAAATAGCTACACAACATGTCATTCCAAAGATAACTTTTATCAGAGTTGTCAGGGATATTTTTGATAGATCATCAAGAGTGTCAAGAAATGGTAACTTGCAGCGATTCTTTGTCTTCCGGAGCAGCTGAAGACTTTGTTAGTGAATGTATGAAAGATTCTTATATTGGTCCTACTCATGCTTATAGGATCACCTTGATGAACAAATGTTTTAGTATGGCCAACAGAATCATGTATAGGTTCGACAAGGTATTGAGGCCCTTGCCCACTACCTGATAAAAAAGCCTTTGAGATCCCTAACATTCCCCCAAATTTTTCCAGGAAAGAAAAAGGGCCAAAGATTGAGGATGTGACACATTTATACCCAACAAGGACCACAATTTGTTCACAAGAAGAAAAACTGCAAGAGGCCATAGAAACCAAATATGGTATTTGCAAGAGAAAAAATGCTATGCTTGGCCTTGTTAATTATAAGAGAATAGGTGAGGCGTGTGGACAAATTGCTGTTAATGTTTCTTGTACTTCAGAGGAAGACGACTATCTTAGCATATCTCATGAGGATAGGTCCATGTTAGTTAAAAAGGATATTCAATTGTTAGATTTTGTAGTTTATTATTACATAAGGTAAGACATTTTGACTCTAAAAAATTTCAGTATATGTGGAATGATTGTGGTATTCATTGCAAATAACACTTCTTTATTTTTGCTATTGGATTTAGGGCGTTGATTGCTTTTCTCAGCCAAGAAATGTCTAAAGGTATATTTATTGTTGATCCATTATTATTAGCGGAATTATTTTAAAGATCCATTCAAATATAACAATGCTTTTTTAAAAGCTTTTGATTGTATCACAAACTACTATATTGTTTTTCCTTACGTCGGAAGGTATGTAATTTTCAAAAAGGGTTAACATATTTTTCCTTGTTGTATTTATTACTCTTTACTAACATTTTGCTTTGCAGAGGATATTAGAGTCTTATATATATTGATGTACTCACTAGAAAATTATCCTTATGAACTCTCTAAGTGGTATCCACATGGCGAAGCAAAAATGTATGTTGAATGGAATGCTACTTGTTTTTTTTGTTAATTGTTTATTTTATTTGTTTGTCTATTTTAGTTACATGTTTCCATTTGCAATGCTGGTAGGCTCATGACTTTCTTGGACACCACATATGAGGATATTGTTGATAATGAAAAACCATATAGCTTTCTCCAACAAGAAGTACCATTGTAAAGTGTTACACATACTTGTGGATAGAGAGTGATTTCAAATATCTACACATGACAATAGATTCAAAGATACTCAAGATAGATGGGGTGAATGTTAGCCTCTTTCATATTGTTTGGTTTTTGAGGGTCTCCTTTTCAGTTTACCAACTTGTTACATTTTTTCTCGCAATGCCAAGATTATCCTAACTCATATATGTGGTGGATAAGGGAGCGATGTATTGAATTGATTTTGGATAGGGCAATCACACCAGTTGATCATGACTCCCCTCCACAAAATCTTTAACTAAGAGAGTAAGGTAAAAGGAAAAGGCAAGTCATGTGGAAAGACTAGTAAGATGAACTCCAAAAGAAAGAAATAGCAACATTTTCTCTTATGAAGTCTCATCCATATCCTCTTATAGCTGAATAGAAGAGAGTCCCTTGTCAAAGTTAAATTCTCTGCTGGTCATGAGAAGATGCCTTGCTAGTCACATGGCCTACTATGTGGCCAAAGAAGCCATCATCTTGTAACTTGTAGAAACTAGCATTATCAACCACTTGCAACCACAACAACATCGTCGTATGCATCAAAGTGATCGTGATTAGCACAACCAACAACTACCTACTGACTCAACCTGTGCCATGCTTGCAACCAACTTGCAACCAATAGCCTTGCTAATCATGAGATTGGGTATCATTATCCTCTTCATTTTCTTCTTTGTCATAATCAGTAGTAGGGTCGACAATATCATCATCTTCTGCCAGATACATTGAGTTGGAGGCGCTATCTACCTATGACTTTAGCCTCACACTTCTTCCTTCTACTGGAAATCAATCACCTCCATTATCACCACCAAAGGAGTAGCCCATAAGCCTACTTCGATTATAGAAGTCTCTTCAAAATCCTCAACAACACTCAAGTGAAAGGGCCTACTCTTCAAGGATGCTCAAAAGATGAACCCTTTGGGCCTCTCCTTTACCTATCCTTCTCTCTCACATCCTTTTTTTCCATCTACTACAACAAGAGACCCATTCCAAGGGAAGGGCTACCATATCAGCAACACACTTGAGAGAAAGGAGGAGTGGCTAAGAAGAAGTAGGAGCCACTGAGCAAAGGGAAGAAACTACCACAAGAAAGTAAGAGCTACCCGTTGCAGATAGCTTGAGCACATGAGGACAGTTGGTAGGTCATTTTGGAGAGTTGCAAGGCTATTCATTGATCTCACAAGAATTTGAGCTACCGCAAAGTGGCACACCTCGATGTGGTGAAATTGAGGTCAAATCCTATCAATCAGCAACTACAAACCAACGACATTTTGTGAGAGACCAATCTTCTTTTTCCATATGTAAAGTGGCCTTATGAAAAATCAACACCTAGGATATGATAAAGATGTTGGGGTAAAAGGCCTCTAGGCCTATCCGTGTACACTATGACCACCCATTCTTTATTCATATATAATATGATAGTGCAATAAGGCTGTCAGTTCAATTGGGCAGCACCTACATTGTGTGTGCTCTTCTCTCCCGCGTCTTCCTCTTGTCCTTCTCCACTGCCATTGTATCCCCTTCAACTAGTATCAGAGCTTTGGATCAAAGCTTGATCGTGGACCTTGGCCCAGCAACCTGGATTGAAGACCTAGAGCTTGGAGATTCAACACCAGCCATGGCTTCTTCCCCCCGAGGTAAGATTTCATCTCCCACCTCTCCCCGACCCTCATAGGCTCTTTGTAGATGTTCCTTGGCTTCATTGGGCACCTTGTATGCCCCCATTTCCCCCCTTATCCTCAGCATAACCAGTAGTTCCCACAGTAGTAGCTCACGTTTTTTTTGCGCCTGTTTCAAAATTTGGCTCAAAAATCCCATTTTTTCTCATATCTTGGGCATCCAGAACCCGATTTAAGCAAGGTAAGAGTCTAACTTGGGATTTTGGCACTCTTGAGACGCAATGGTAATATTAGATCTGCCAAATTCTGATAACAAAATTTTCTGTAACAGATTCGAGTTGATTTACATCAAGAAAATGTCATGCTCTTAGCTTATGTGATGCTCCCGAGGCTTGGTATTTGATGCCCAAATTCTTTGGGGATGTTTGCCCAATGTTTTGAGATGCTTTGGGACTTGGTTTGAGCTTCCATAGCTCAATTTATGTAGGAATTTATTGCTGTACATTGTTTAGGCAGCAATGTTTTATCAGGGATGGCTTATGCATGATGCTCTTTGTTGACATTCGAGTGTCCTATTGGATGTATTGATGCTTGATCATCATGGTTTATGCCCGAATATGCTATTTGAGAGCTATTAAGCCTTGATTTGGATGCGGACACTTCGTTATTGGTTGGGATTTATGCTACCTTGGTTGATAGGTTATTTTACCTCTAGTTTGGTTATGCCTATGGTCTACGGGTGCTCCCGACTACTTGGGATGATATGCTGATGTATGTGGATGATGCCACTTTGATGTTTATGCTCCCGAATGCTTCTTGAGAAAAGAGTAGAGGTCAATTCTTGGTTCATTGTCATTTTCTTTGCAGCTGACATTTCACTTGACAAGGTTTATGCCACGTGCTACCCATTATGGGGCTGATGTGTGATGTGGATGCTTTTGGGTTTGGCTACAGTATGGCAAATGTTTGGGCTTGAATCGACCTACATTTGAGAATTTTGTGGATCAGTTTACATTTGGTCAGCTTATCACTTATGCAACTTGGATGCTATTTGTCCCTTAATGCCCCGATTATGGATCTTGGATTTATTTGGATGTAGATACATGTTTGAGCAGTGCTTGCTCCATTGGCTTGGCAGTTGGTTATTGAGCTTTCATTGCTCATTGATGCTTGGTTCTTTGTGGGCTACTCCTTGATGAGTCGACTTCTTGATAGTGCTTGGGTTTAGCAGTTATGGCTTTGTTGCTTCTGTGTTGCCTAGCTTCTATGCTAGTTGGGTTGCTTTTGCCCATACATATCAAAGAGCAGTTGCTCTTGATGCTTACCCAGCTATGCACTTTGTCTACAATCATGTACTTTACAAAGCCACTTATTCTGATGTTGTAGATACTTGGGATTCTCTTGGAACTTGACCATTGTAGGATCTTATGCCACTTACCGGTCTTTCATTGACTTGGATGCTACTATGTGGTCTGATGTATTGTAGAGTCATGTTTGCCATTATGGTTATGGGTTGATTTCATGGCTGAATACCGTATGCTCTTTTAACAGATGTCTTGGCCTTTACACTATTGTGGTTGGTGTCTTGCACTTAGCTACGAGTCTTTTTCATGTGGGAGCTTCTGCATCCCTAGTTGATGCTTCTGTGCTTCCCTCTCCAGTGAGGATGGAAGAGTACTTGCATCGGCATGCTTCTACCACTTGTGTTTCTACTGGCAATTGTCTTGATGAGTAGGTTCCCTATGTTGGGACAACCCTCAACTCCTTGAGCTCTGTGGATGCTATGGATAGCCCTATTCATGATGACTTGGATTCCTTATCGTCTTCTATAGATTCTTCTTCTATAGATGTATACTTCCATTGTGGGAAGCTTGGGCATGTTAAAAGAAAATATTTCAGATGGATTAGAGAGTAGCAGAGACATAGACAGACTGGACATGAGTACAGAGTCAAAGATACAGAAGATGCAGTGGGTGTTACCACTGTTACTAGTGGTGAGATACATGTTGTTACCCATGATGATGCAGTTGAGCATCCACTCCTATCATCTAGTTTCCCTACAACTTTCTTGCTCAATGATACGGCCTACGCCTCAGATTGGCTATTGGATTCTATGGCATCTTGTCATGTTACTCCACATAGAGCATGGTTCTCTACTTACAGGGAGTTTGATGGATGCACTTATTTGGGCCTTGGTAGACTTATGATATTCTTGGTATAGGGGACATACACCTAGCTTTGCCTAATGGGACTTCTCTTATCCTTAGGGATGTTTTACATGTTCCCATGCTCTGTAAGAGCTTGATTTCTGTCAGTTAGTTGCATGATGCAGGTTGCTCTGTTTCTCTTCAGGATAGGTCATGGAAGATCTATTGTGGTTGCTTGGTTTTGGCCAGAGGTTCTAGAGTTGGTTCTCATTACCCAGTGCATGTATCTCATGTGAGAGATTCTATGGTTGCACTTATCTGGATACCACATGCATTGTTATGCATTATCGCCTAGGCCATATGCACCACAGAGAGATGGAGATATTGTCTCCTTTAGAATCATTGCTGCCTCATATGTCACTTACAGATCTTGATGCATGCCCTGATTGTACTCTTGGTCCTTGCAGAGCCCCCTTGGCTTATGGTGATCGTATGAGGGATGCTCCTCTAGATCTTGTCCATTGTGCAATATATGGACCTATGCCTTCCCAGTCACTTGGTGAAGCGTCGTACTTTGTGACCTTTGTTGATCATGCTACCCACCGTGTTTGGGCTTTTCCCTTGGTGCAAATTGAGGATGTTGTAGTTATGCTTGACAGGTTTATGGATTTGGCTAGTAGCAAGCCTAGGTGCTTACAGATGGATTATGACAGTCATGCTCTCTCTCCCAGCTTTCAGACCTCTTGTTAGTAGTATGGCATTGATTTCTTGTGCCCACAGTATTATGGGATTGCTCATGGCATGTGCCTAACCTTACAGGCAAAGGTTCCTTCTATGCTTACCACACCTGGGTTGTCTTATGGATTTTGGGTTGAGGCCCTTATGATGGCAGTCTATTTGGTTAACAGGACGTCGTGCTTGACCTTGGATAGTATTACACCCCATGAGGCATGGAGTGGCATGCAGCTCTCCTATGATTACTTGAGGATGTTTGGCTGCCAAGCATTTGTACGTATGCCACATGAGCCTATGTCATGTAGATGTATCCTCCTTGGTTATGGAGATAGTGACTTTAAGGCCTACAGATTATGGGATTTGGATGCCGAGCAAGTCATACGCAGCCATCATGGTATCTTCTATGAGATGCTGTCACCTATCAGGCTTCTTAATGAGCGTTCAGTACGCTTTATGGTTGATTTTACAGCAGCTATAGTGCCATTATAGCAAGTTTTTTATGCTGAAAATGAGGCATTTATTGGCCTAGATGTCATAGCTATGCATAGCAGTTAGGGTCATGATGTTGGTGATCATGTTAAGACTTCAGGTTCGATCTTCTATCTTTGGTATGACTGTACCCGACACTCAGGATGTCCAGCTGTACCACATGTTGACATTGAATAAGTCTTTGGTTAGGACTTAGCTGTCTTTGTTGTGAATGGTCCTTGAGACCTTAGGTTGTTAACAGTCATTTGAGTTATGTGTGAGTATGGATAATGGATGTGTGTGAGAGCACACAGCTCTACACTGTTGGCTTCAACCCTTGTCTCTGTCTCTGATTCTTAACATGGTACCAGAGCACCCATGACTGGGCTCTGTGGAGTGCATGTGGGAAGAAGACCTGAAGAATGAACTGCCAAGGTTGAAGAGAACAAAGAACTGACTATCATTTTCCTTCATTGTCTATGCTACAAGGTAGGCATTACCATTGTGACTTGCCATTGCTTGAAGAGGGATCTATGACTTGGTTGACACATTGGATAGGCTTCATTGAGCACATTTGAGTGCTTGATAATCATCATTATCTTCACCATGTGCTACTAGAAGAGCCTGACAGGCTGCATGAACTGCACCTGTATGCAGGCTGAATGCATTGGTTATACTTCATGCTAATGCTTGGTCACAAACTGATCTATGGCTTATAAACAAGCCTTGACAAGGTTGCTAAAGACTTGTGGCATGCTAATGCTTGACTGGGAATGAGATATGAGCTGTGAGAGTTGATTGCAGATCTAAAATCTGTCCCAAACTATTGTAGACAGAGAGTATTCAGCAGGTATATGACTTTGGAAAGAGCCTTGAGCTCATAGACATGCCCAAAAAGGGTCTACTGAAGTACATACATGCTAATGCAGACATATGTCTTGGATGTTTTGCTTGTAAGCTAAAGATTATTGATCAAGTATACTCATATCTGAAGCATTTATCTTGGCTGAAAACTGTCAAGAATTTGTGGACAGCAAGCACTACTTGGTCCACTACTTGGCCCTGAAGGGTTATGTACTTCATGACATGGTATATCTCTTACAAATGCCTTGAGCACTGAGAAGGGAGTTGAATGAAAATGGTTGTAGCTGAGTTAGATGTACTACAGTTGTCTTGGCTATTTATAAAGAGTGAATACTTTGTATGCCACTTACTCCAGAAGACAGGATACTCTTGGGTATTGGCAGGGTTATGCATTGGCTTCCATTTGTTGTGGCATATGGATATGATACCTTGAGGGTATTGTGGACTAAAATACATTGTCTTTGGCCTATTCTTGGATGACTGAAATTTGCAGGTAGAATAATCTGCACTTGTACTTGCAGTACATGATGTATTCAGTGCCAGATTGACATGCTTGGAACCCCATATGCAAGGATAGATCTTTGAACTACTGTAAGTGTTTTTGGGACATGTACCCTCTATGTTGAGCTCAAAAAGGAGCTACTGTTTACTGTCATTTTCAGCCTACAGACTGCTTGTCTATACATGAACAGGTTTCTCAAATACATGCTGGTTTTGCATTGAATGCAGTCCGTATATGCAAGCTGCAATACTTAAGTGATTGCCAACTACCAGGAGGTGATTGAACTGTTGTTTTCAGGCTAAATAACTGACTGTCTGAGCACGCAGAGTGCTGGAAACTATCATAAAAAGTTGCAGGCTAAAACTGAACTGTTTGGAAGACTTTGGCTTGCAAGTAGTCAGGTAGAGTCTAGAACATGGCAAATGCAGAAAGGACAGACAACATAACCCAGATAGTGGGGGAAAATCTTGACAGTAAGAATTATGCCATATGGAAGTTTTGCATGGAGAACTTCTTAATAGGGAAAGGCTATTGGGAGTTGGTGACTGGAGCGGAAGCTGAACCTAAGCTCCCAGATTGACCTACGGCTGATCAGAGATGATTACACCGAGCTTGGACAGAAAGAGCTTGTAGAGTCTTGCACTAGCTCTCTTTATGTATCTCAGATGCCATGGTAATGCAGATAATGAATTGCAGCTCTCCTAAGAATGCATGGGGCATTTTGGTCAAGTATTATGGCACAACCACAAGTGCCAGGAAGATATAGTTGAAGCAGAAGTTCAACAACATGGAGAGGAAGAGCAGATCTATACAGGATT
This sequence comes from Lygodium microphyllum, assembly GCF_053477565.2. Lineage (NCBI taxonomy): Eukaryota > Viridiplantae > Streptophyta > Polypodiopsida > Schizaeales > Lygodiaceae > Lygodium > Lygodium microphyllum. The sequence continues at coordinate 2,245,744 of NC_141146.1, read as the reverse complement.
ATGTCACGGAGGTTAAGACCATTGCGGATCAGTTGGCATCTGTTGGTTCATAGGTTGAAGATGAAGACATGATTGCTGTGACTTTGAATGGCTTGGGGCCTGAGTATAAGTCTTTTGACACTTCTGTCTCTGTGCAGGCTGAAATGCCTAATTTCAATGAGCTGGTTGCATTGCTTATCCATGAAGAGGTTAAGCTTGGATTGACTACAGGATCTAGCAGTTCTAAAAACAAGGATACAACTTTCTATTCCAATCAACGCAGCCATGGAAACCGTGGCAGAGGCTATGGATCTGGTAGAGGAGGCTAGCAAAATGCATCCTATGGCAATAACAACCAGTAGGTATCGAATGCAAGAGGTGGTGGAAACTTTAGAGGCAGGCGGAGATCTAGCCCTAGAGGTAGAGGCTCCTGGCAACAGTAGCGTCCATCTGACAATCCCAACAAGGATAAGGATTGTCATTACTGCGGGAAGTATGGGCATATTGCCAAGGACTGTTGGAAGAAGCAGGGCAATCAGAAAGGCAAACAACATGGACATTTTGCTACATCTAGTTAGGCAGATGATACTTCAGGAGATAGATTGTTTGCCATGCAATATGTAAAAGACAGAGTTGCTAAAAAATGCAATGATGATGCAATTTGGTACATTGATTCAGGGGCATCGAACCACATGACTCCTCATCGTGATTGGTTCACTGATATGGTGGCGGAAAAACATGGCTATGTCTGTACAGGTGATGACACGCAGCATAGCATTGATCATAAAGGCAAAGTGCCTCTTGTGGTTTATGATGGCAGAAAGAAAAATTTGCATGATGTATTGCATGTTCCTTCGATTACGAAGAACTTACTATCTGTTGGTCAGATGACGGAGCAGAACTTGCAGGTTAGATTCAACAAGCATGGTTGCTTTATTGAAGAGTTTGGCAATGGATGCAAGTTGATAGCTCGTGGCTACAGGAATGGCAGAATGTTTACTCTTGATGCTACCTTGCTAGAGCTGAATTGAGGTGTGAAACCTTCTCTCCGAATGCATCCAGCATTCGATCCGGGATCAATTGCGACTTGGCAAGATCCCCAAGAGTTTTGTTGTTTGTTTACCCTTTTATCCTTGGGTTAGGGTTATACCCTATTAACCCAAATTAACAAACACCTTAGGTTCCTTAAACTAAGACAGTAAATCCTGGGCAACCTTGTTGCCCCAACTTGATTGGTCAATTTCTTACTAGGCGCAATACATAACTTCCCTAACTTGGCAAATCTGCCCAAGGAAGGGTGACGTAGCAGGATGGCCACTCATTCTCTTACAAGTTAGACTTACACTAGAACTTGCCAACCTTGTTCTAAGGAGAGGCAATTCTACTTTGTGATTTAAACAAAAAGCCATGCGACGTTGTAGCTTGTCGCATGAGACAAGTGTCGCACCTAACTTGTGGGATCATTTCTCCCATCAAACGGAATTCCTTGGTCAAGAAATACATTTGGACAAGATGTAGGTTTGGGATGTCTTCTTGACCCACATACTAGGCCGACGACGTTTGGTCCTAGGGTTTCTAAACTCAATCGGAAGTTTAGTATTAGGCCAATTTACCCTAGGGTAAAAACCCTAGATCATTATTGTATGGGCATCCCATTAACCCTAACATTGTGTGAATGTGGGTAGGACCTTTGAGGTCGGAGTTATCAAGTCGGTTTTTTGAGTGCGATACTAAGAAGAATTTTATCGCGACTTAACTCTATTTAGCGCATTGAGGTGATCATCGCTTGAGTTACATCTTTGCAAGTAAATTACCTAATCGATCTAATGGTCTTGCGAAAAGAGGTGATCTCTTCTTAGAGATGCAAATACTTTTTCCTAAAAATATGTAAATAATTTCAAAATGCAACATTCCATGCAAATATGAGGTTCATGAACTTTTTCCTTCTATGCAACTATGAGATTTACAATGACCATTTTTTTTCTTTGCCTAAACTATAAAGATTGACAATTTAGGGCTAACTCGTATATACCCTACGTTGAATTTCAACAAGAACTATGTTCATAACCCTTCGCTTAATGCATTGAATTCAAGATTTAATATGAAATGCATCTTTTTCTAAAACAACTTTGATAAAAGAAGTTCATGCATAAGCAAATGTCATAAGACTATTATTGACTTAATCCGTCCTACAGCACTTAACCCAACCTAGGATGTAATTAACATCGCATGCAACTTGCAAGGTACATAAATCCTTTTCATGCATGCAACTAGTTGGACAACATCTAATGGACGTCAATGATTATCTCGTACGAATCACAACTAGGAGATTACTATCTAAATGCATTATGCGCTGTTTCTTTTTCGCGAGGAAATCAAGGATGCATTTAGAGAAATCCTCCTTTTAACCTATGCAATATGTGTTTGGGATTGCCACTTGGAAGTGCAAGCATTTTTCAAAGGCACAACATGCACTAACTTCGTAAACAAATAGATAATTGCATTTAAAATTTCCAAATGTATTAACTCAACTATGTGAATTAAAGACATGCTTAAATGCATTATTTTCATGCAAAATCAATTTATAAGAACCTGGGCATTGAGGTTTGGGGTGTTATCCACATGCGAACTCGGAGTAGAAGCTCCTGCATGTGCACCTCTCGCCATTTTCTTGGGAGCCATCGATGACGTAGATCCTTGGTTCCACAAACTTGTCCTTGCCTTTATGCGATCTTCGAACTCCCTCCAGGCTTTGGTAAATCAGCTCAAAAAGTGCCTACTCCCCCCCTTGCGCAGGAATTGCCTTTACAAGATGTGGTTTTTAAGGAACCCGGGGAAGGCCATGTGTATAGGGCTTATGGAAGCCTTTTTTTAAAAAAAGAAGCTTCTAAGCTTCTGTCTACTCTCAAAAATGTGGAGAGAGAAAGAATTTGATGGAGGAGATGATGATGAGGATAATGATGATGATGGTGCAGGTGGAGGCGAGGCGGCAGCCTTGGGCAGCAGCATGGCGCAGTAGCACCCTCGTGGCGGCAGTGTGGTGGTGGCTGATGGCGACAGCACAGCGGCACGTTTTTTCTTCCTCTCTCTCTTCTCTCCTCTCCCTCAAGCTTGGGGAGGGGGTGGTTTTATAGGGCTAAGGGGGGGAGGGATAGCCATTCATGAGTCGGGCTGCATGCTACCTCCTCATGCCCTCCACGACTCATGATTTCTCACACTCCCTCTCCCTGTCATGCATCAGCTGAGGAGAGGGTATTATAAAAAATTTGCCACAATTTAACCATTATCCATTTACCTTTTCCCGTGAAGGGTGTTCTCGTGCGGCCTACGGGTTTTTTTAGCCTCGGCTCTTGTGCTCCATGCGGCTAGAGTTTATTGACGCACGCGCGGGGTAAGCACTTATCCACCGATATTTACCGATGTGGGAGATTACTTTGGGTTGCATTTTTGTGCGGGGTGTGCGGGTTTTAGTGTCATTTAATATTTCATGCGAAAAGTCCGTGTAAGCCTTTTGTCTATCCTTGGCGGCTTGGATGTCTTGTCTTATTGACTTGATTTGGTCATCCATATCTTCCATTGAAGCTTCAACCCTCAAGGTTGGATCCAAAAAGTTTAAAAAGGACTACGACAGTCATGCCCATACAATGCTTGAAAAGGGGTCATTTGAATGCTTTGTTGGTAGGAAGCATTGTAGGAAAACTCAACTAGTGGCAAATATTGAATCCACTTTTTGGGTTCACGGCAACAATGTGCCCTTAGCATATCTTCAATGACTTGGTTGACTCGCTCCGTTTGTCCATCAGTTTGGGGATGGTAAGTTGTACTGAAATAGAGTTGAGTCCCAATGGCCTCAAAGATAGCCCTCCAGAAGTGTGATGTGAAGAGAGAGTCATGATCACTAATGATTCTTCTGGGTAACCCATGCAGTTTGAATATCTCTTTGATAAATAACCTTGCAATGTCTGAGGCTTTATAGTTTGTCTTAATAGGGATAAGGTGTGCAACCTTGGTGAGCATATCCACCACAACCCTAATGGAGTTGTATCCTCTCTGAACTTGGGGTAGGCCAACAACAAAGTCCATGCTAATGAATTCCCATTTCATTTGGGGAATGTCAAAGTGGTTGCAACTCTCCTAGCATTTTGACATGTTCGGCCTTAATGCGTTGACAAGACAAACATTCCATGACATATTTGAGAACGTCCCCTTTAAACCTCTCCAAATAATAGCTCTTTCTGACTTCATTGAGGGTCTTGGCATAGCCAGGATGTCCTAAAAAAGGGGAGTCATGAGCTTCCCAAAGTATCTTTTGCTTGAGTGACTGGCTTGCCGGTATACATAATCTCGTTCTATAGTAGACAAGTCCACTATTGATAGAGAATTCTTGATACTTTGCCTGTAGCTTCGGGTCTTGATCCTTGATAGGGATCTCCCTTAGCAATTTCTGATAGATTGGGTCATGGCATGCCTCTTCTTTAGCTAGCTCGAGAATTGGGTTGTTTGGCATGGATACCCTTGTGGCTCGAGATCTTGCAGTTGATGGATCTTGCAGGATCAGAGAATTTAGAAAAGCCTTGCGACTGAGTGCATCGGCAACTACATTCTCCTTTCCAGGCCGGTATTTGATTTCAAAATCATACTCCTCCAGTACTTCAATCCATCGACGTTGCCTCATGTTGAGCTCATTTTGGGTAAAGGTACATTTAAGACTTTTATGATCCGTCACTAGGGTAAACTTGTTACCCAGCAAGTAGTGTCTCCAAAGCTTGAGAGCATGGATGACAGCTAACAGCTCCAGATCGTGGGTGGCATAGTTCCTCTCATGGCTCTTCAATTTCCTTGAAGAGTATGCTACAGGATGACCTTCTTGCGTAAGCACACATCCTAAGGCAAGTGTGCTAGCATCAGTTATCACTTCAAACTCCTTACTAAGATCCGAAAGTTTCAAGATAGGTGCTGATACCAAGCTTTGCTTTATTCAGCAGGTGACCATTCAATTGATGCTTGCTTCTTTAGTAGATTGGTCAACGGCACTGTAATCAAAGCATAGTTTTTTATAAAGACCCTGTACCATCCTGTCAATCCAAGAAAACTACGTATTTCTTTGATAGTTGTTGGTGTTGGCCACTCGAGAACGTCTCTGACCTTGGCCGGATCCACTGAAATTCATTTCGCTGATACAATGAATCCCATATATTCAATCTATCACTTGAAAAATGCACAATTCTTCTTCTTGGCATAAAGCTTGTCTGCCCTCATTGTTTCAAGGACAATGCAATGATGGGTTTCATGATCTTCTTCCTATTTGGAGTAGACTAGGGTATCGTCAAAGAAGACGAGTACGAAGTCATCAAGATATGGTCTAAAGATATCCAACATTAGCTTGTTGAAGGTAGCATGAGCATTTGTTAGCCCGAATGACATGACCAGGAACTCAAAGTGTCCGTATCTTGTGCTGAATGCCATCTTTGGGATATCTTCTTCCTTGATCCTTATCTGATAATATTTAGACCTGAGATCAATCTTGAAGAAGATCTTCGCACCTTGAAGACGGTCAAGAAGTTCATCTATTCTTGGAATGGGATATTTGTTCTTAATGGTTGATTAATTCAACCCTCTGTAGTCAATGCATAGTCGAAGCGTTCCATCCTTCTTCTTCTGGAACAGCACTGGAGCTCCCCATGGTGAACTGCTAGGGCGGATGTAGCCTTGGTCTAACAGTTTCTTGAGTTGCTCCTTCAGCTCAATCGCTTCTGGGATGGACATTCTATATGGTCTCTTTGCAATTGGTGCAGCTCCTGGCGCTAGCTTGATTTCATGATCAACTTCCCTTTGAGGCAAAAGTTCTGTCAGCTCTTCAGGAAATATGTCTGCGCACTCCTTTAGCCATGAAGGTTCTTCACTAGACTCCTGATTCTGATGTAGCTTATTTAGCTTAATCAAATAGACAGGTAGCCCCTTTCTAACTCCTTTTATTATTCGAGATGCTTTGGCCAGTTGAATTTTTGGCTTTCTAGCCTCTCCTTGAGTTGTGACCAATTCCCCTTCAGAATTTCGAAAGGAAACTTGGTCCTTCCCATAGTGAATGTGGGCATCAGTAGGTTTAAGCCAATCCATTCCGAGCAAACACTCGTGGACGCCTAGGTTCATAACCCTGAATCTGACCAAAGTCGACTTTCCACCCAGTAGGAACCTCACCTTAGCAGTTTGCCTGGTACAAGGGACCTTACGACCATTTGCTAATTCCACAAGTAAGGTAGGTGCATCTTTTGTGGCTATTCCTAATCTTCTTGCACAAATCGGTGAAATAAAGGAATGTGTGCTGCCACAATCAATCAAGGTTTTAAAGCTTTTACCTTGGTAATCCGATGGAGTTTGAATCACCGAGAACTAGCGATTCGGGCCTTTCTTGTGGAGAGCGGCATGAACTGTTGCCCTCTCAATGTCTGCTTCCATGGATGGGTCTCCTTCATTACACGACTCCTTGTTGGCAACACTAGAGGTTCTCCCTCTGGCCATGACGGCGGCTCCTTGGCCATGTACGGTTCCTTGGGATGGCCCTTGACGTTGTCCTCCACTAAGCTTGGGACACTGCCTTTTAAAGTGACCGGGCTTGTTGTAATGGAAGCAATGGAGATTGCGGCCATTACCTTGGGTAGGAACGAAATTATTGACAGTGTTGGTCCTATCTTTCTTCCTTTGTGCCTAACTTTGTCCCTGTGTTCTCTTGGCCTGGGACCTATACACTCCCTTGTTTTGATCCTTGTAAGACCAAGTCTTGTTATTTCTTGGCTTGGTCTACACCTCCTGTATTATGGGTGCAGCTTGAATGAGCGCATCTTGAAGGTCTATTGGGTGCATTGATTCGAGGCGAGCGTTTACGGGTGGGTTTAATCCGGCACAAAACTTTGACACTTGTTGTGTCATATCCATTTGTGTCGAGTACTTCAAAAGAGAGATGAACTTTGAATAATACGCATCAAGGTATAGTCCAAGCTGCTTTAGTTCATAGAACTCATTCATCTTCTACGTGCGGTAGGGAGGTGGTAAATATCTTCCTCGCACAGCTCTTTTTAGCTTCTCCCAAGTAACTGACCCTTCCGAGATCCCTTGGTCTTTGCACCATTGCTTCCACCAAAGCCTTGCTTCACCGGTAAGCTTCATCTTGGTGAGCATCACTTGGTTAGCGGGTGCAGTTACCTGCTGCTTCGAAATAATCCTCCATGGATTCTATCCAGATCTCAACATCAGTTTGGATGGTCCTTCCCTTGCCATCAAATTCTAGTGGCTTGATTTGCTTGAGAAGAAACTTATTCTCCTGAATCACAACCGTACTTGGTGTAGGGGTTGGACTAGGAATCTGCACTTGAGGTTGTGCTTGGGCATTGAAATTCTTTACGTTAAAACTTGCTAAACGTTTCTCACATTACATTACATGTCCAGTTCAGCTTTTAGCCAAGTGGTGGCCTAATCACTTAACTTCGTTACCAATACTTACAACCAAGACAAACATTGATAAAAGTCTATTTCATTCATGTGGGCATAGCCCTTTCGGAGTACAATTATTTTTGGAGAAATGGAACAAGCTGATACATTAATTTGGGGAGAATAAAATTGTGTTACATTCAGCTACGGGAACTGAGTAATAATATGGATTGGGGTCATGTATTTTTAGGAATCGATAGGTCATAGGAAGCTTAGGGTATCCTTTTCTTTGATACCCGTTCTTCTCATAATGTCCCAACACCTTGATTCTGTCAGCAGGGATTATTCGAGTCACTTCCTCGTACACATACGTGTTCTGCTTGACCTTTCGACTGCCGACATGTAGGGTTGCATTTGCGGAGCCTCAACAAAGATGAGCAGCTTCATGATCTTCAAGTCCTCCATCCACTTGATTCTCTTCAAGTTGGTCCGAAGGTACGCAAGTCGGTCGGAAGGGATTATTCGAGTCACTTCCTCGTACACATACGTGTTCTGCTTGACCTTTCCACCGCCGACATGTAGGGTTGCGTTTGCATGAGCCTCAACAAAGATGAACAGCTTCATGATCTTCAAGTCCTCCATCCACTTGATTCTCTTCAAGTTGGTCTGAAGGTACGCAAGTCGGTGGGCAGCTATGTAATAAATTCCTAAATCACCCGTCCATCTCCGTTCCATGTACATGGGTGAAGGATTATAGATGTGGTCTAGGATATTCATCATATCGAGCCTCCGTCAATAAGTTGAAGCACGCATCGTAGTCATAAACGTAACTTGGAACACCAAGAATTTGTTACATGCTTTGCAAGTTAGCATCAATAAGTAAGTAAGGAAATGTTCTTAACAGCAACATTTGCTCTAATTCTCCTTATTAAGCTTCCATGAAATTATTAGATCCTTGTTGGTTCGCTCTAATATCAATTGTACCGTGTCCACCTATTCACTTGTAGGACACATCTTAGCAGTCCATCAGGAAGAGAATCCAGAAAGCGTCGCCCGGCACTCCCACAGAATGTCACGGGGTTTGCAATCTAGGTCTTTCCGAGTCTGCCATGAAGCAGAAGCATTCCGACCGTTCCCACTTAGGACCGACCTGAATCAGGGTTTTCCTAGTGGTCAAATTCCTAGAACGGCAGCTAGCGTCAAACTACTTTACGCAAAAATGTCAGGGTCGAAGCGGATTCATTCTGCACTTGGTTCAAGGAGAATGGAAAATGAGAGGGATGCAAAGCTCAACCTCTTTGCCCGTAAGGCATAGTCCCATTCCGTTCCCCTAAAACAGCATAAATCGGGACTCTAGTACTCTAGAATCTTGGTCATCGTTCCTTGCTGCCAAATTCCTTCGAGAAAAGTTCCCAGCCAACTGGGACCACCCTTCCATAGGACGGACCCATGGTCACATCCATCGCACTTTCCTCAGGGTAACTTTAGTTGTCTAATTACCTACCACATTTAGTTTGACAAACAAAAACAGCTTCCTTAATTAGCCAATTAATCATCGGTTCCTTCATGTAACTTAAGCACTGACAAAGAAAAACAACATCAAACAAGTTCTTTTTCAACAATTGATCTTATTTATCAGTATTTGGAATACATCATAATAATCCAGCCCAAAGGCTAATCCATAATCCGCCCGAAGGTTAATCCACAATCCGCCCGAAGGCAATCCAGCAATCCTCAGGGATTACTAATCCAAGTTTCCGCCCGTAGACTAGTATACGGGCCTCGAGATCCAATCCTGAGTCACGTCGGCCTCTTGTGCAGGACCCGAAGGCAAGGGATTTACGGCCAGAGCCCCCTAGCACCCAAGCGTCCTCCTGCTCCAAGTAGCACCCACAGAGAGACCTCTCACGGCGGGTTCAGTCCACGTACCCGGCGCGGCTAACAACCCCCTTGGATAGGGTCAGGTAGACAATCGGGGGTAACTGAAGCTGCCTCTCCCTCCAAGCCTTCAACCTAAAGCATTAATTATTTTTCCAGATTTAGTTCATTGAGCAAAGAAGTACAAATAGTGCTCCTAATTGTACAAACACAATCAATCCAATGGTGGCCAACTACTAAGGTGTGAATCCTTCTCTCCAAATGCATCCAGCATTCGATCCGGGATCAATTGCGACTTGGCAAGATCCCCAAGGGTTTTGTTGTTTGTTTACCCTTTTATCCTTGGGTTAGGGTTTAACAAATTAACAAACACCTTAGGTTCCTTAAACTAAGACAGTAAATCTTGGGCAACCTCGTCGCCCCAACTTGATTGGTCAATTTCTTGCTAGGAAATATATAACTTCCCTTGGCAAATCAGCCCAAGGAAGGGTGACGTAGAAGGATGACCACTCATCCTCTTGCAAGTTAAACTTGCACTAGAACTCGCCAACCTTGTTCTAAGGAGAGGCAATTCTACTTTGTGATTTAAACAAGAAGCCATGCGACGTTACAACTTGTCGCATGAGACAAGTGTCACACCTAACTTGTGGAATCTTTTCTCCCATCAAACAATGTTCCTTGGTCAAGAAATACATTTGGACAAGATGTAGGGTTTGGGATGTCTTCTTGACCCAACCCAACCCTAACCATACTAGGCCAACAACATTTGGCCCTAGGGTTTCTAAACTCAATCGGAAGTCTAGTATTAGGCCAATTTACCCTAGGGTAAAAACCCTAGGTCGTTATTGTATGGGCGTCCCATTAACCCTAACATTGTGTGAATGTGGGTAGGACCTTTGAGGTCGGAGTTATCAAGTCGGTTTTTCGAGTGCGATACTAAGTAGAATTTTATCACAACTTAACTCTATTTAGCGCATTGAGGTGATCATCGCTTGAGTTACACCTTTCCAAGTGAATTACCTAATCGATCTAATGGTCTTGCGACAAGAGGTGATCTCTTCTTAGAGATGCAAATACATTTTCCTAAAAATATGTAAATAATTTCAAAATGCAACATTCCATGCAAATATGTGATTCATGGACTTTTTCCTTCTATGCAACTATGAGATTTACAATGACCATTTCTTTTCTTTGCCTAAACTATAAAGATTGACAATTTAGGGCTAACTCGTACCTAGGATGTAATTAACATCGCATGCAATTTGCAAGGTACATAAATCCTTTTCATGCATGCAACTACTTGGACAACATCTAATGGACATCAATGATTATCTCGTACGAATCACAACTAGAAGATTACTATCTAAATGCATTATGCACTGTTTCTTTTTCGTGAGGAAATCAAGGATTCATTTAGACAAATCCTCCTTTTAACCTATGCAATATGCATTTGGGATTACAACTTGGAAGTGCAAGCATTTTCAAAGGCACGGCATGCACTAACTTCATAAACGAATGGATAATTGCATTTAAAATTTCCAAATGTATTAACTCGACTACGTGAATTAAAGACATGCTTAAATGCATTATTTTCATGCAAAATCAATTTCTAAGAACTTGGGCATTGAGGTTCAGGGTGTTATCCACATGCGAACTCGAAGTAGAAGCTCCCGCATGTGCGCCTCTCGCCATTTTCTTGGGAGCCATCGATGACGTAGATCCTTGGTTCCGCAAACTTGTCCTTGCCTTTATGCGATCTCCGAACTCCCTCCAGGCTTTGGTAAATCAGCTCAAAAACTGCCTACTCCCCCCCTTACGCAGGAATGGCCTTTACAAGACGTGGTTTTTAAAGAACCCGGGGAAGGCCATGTGTACAGGGCTTATGGAAGCCTTATTTTTTTAAAGAGCTTCTAAAGAAGCTTCTAAGCTTCTGTCTACTGTCAGAAATGTGGAGAGAGAAAGAATTTGATGGAGGAGATGATGATGAGGATAATGATGATGATGGTGCAGGTGGAGGCGAGGAGGCAGCTTGGGCGATAGCGTGGCACAGTAGCGCCCTCGTGGCGGCAGTGTGGCGGCTGATGGCGGCAGCACGACGGCACATTTTTTCTTGCTCTCTCTCTTCTCTCCCCTCCCTCAAGCTTGGGGAGGGGGTGGTTTTATAGGGCTAAGGGGGGGAGGGATAGCCATTCATGAGTCGGGCTGCATGCTACCTCCTCATGACCTCCACGACTCATGCTTTCTCACACTCCCTCTCGTTGCCATGCATTGACTGAGGGGAGAGGGTTATTATAATAAAATTTGCCAGAATTTAATCGCTATCCATTTACCTTTTCCCGTGAAGGGTGTTCTCATGCGGCCTATGGGTTTTTTTAGCCTCAGCTCTTGTGCTCCATGCGGCTAGAGTTTATTGACGCACGCGTGGGGTAAGCACTTATCCACCAATATTAACCAATGTGGGAGATTACTTTGGGTTGCATTTTTGTGCGGGGTGTGGGGGGTTTAGTGTCGTTTAATATTTCATGCATAAATATTACAGCGTTGACCAATCTTGCTTATTTAGGCCTGAGCCCCCAGCTATGCTAAAGCCTAGGCAAACTCCTAGAACCTTGCATGAGATAGCAACCGAGCAAGACCTCATTGAACATAGAAGTGTCGCAGAATGCTTAATTGAGTTGGATGCTAAGCTCAAAGTGTTCGCACGTGTCTACATCCTTGCGGACATGGGCGCATTCCCTAAGGAGAAGCTTGGAGAATACTTGCCATTTTCCCTATCGTGGAAAGAGCAAGAACATCTTAACAAGCACTATGACAAGCTCCTTCATGAACGCATGCGACTCACCTCTGATGAGGAAGCCGACGAACTACACTTAACTGTAACATTCAATGATGAGCTCTGCCAACCAAATCTCTTAAAAATAAAGCAGCTAAAGCGACAATCAGAGGGTAGAAGTCAATTTGAAAAACGTTGGTTTGAAAACCACGTTGCAATGACCGAACTAGGAGCCCAGATTATGACAGTCTCAGAGGAGCGATTGGCCAAATGGTGGTCTCAAAGAGACCCAACCTATGTGGCACCAACTTTCTTTCGAGTGATGACTGCCATTTGGGGTACAGACTTGGCTGGAACTAGCCAAGAGAACTCTCTAGGCTGATAAGGTTCTCACTGAGGAGGAGCTACATGTTGCAAGTAGACTCAGACAAGGTACCATGATACTTGACGTTGCAAAATACCTGATGTTATTAAGAAGGCTACCACGAGTACTGGATGCATGTGCCACACTCCAATAAAATCCTGAGTTCTACAATTGGTTTTTATCCTCATAAAGTGACGTGGATTCGTAAATATGCATATAAATAAACAATGACTTTTGTGACCCTATATAGATAAGATCAACACACACAAGAAATGATAGTCAAGCGCAGGGAGAAGAGTTGGGTTTGGCAGGCTGAGCTCCTCAGGTCCTCCTCTCACCACACATTGAGAAGTCATGTGACCATTCTCGCCTCCAGGAGGAGGGCATGCAACCCTCATTATCACCATACGAAGCTCTGACCAACATCTCTGATGGTGTAGATGGAGCACCATCCCTTTCTATGCACCTTACCCCTTTCCGGTCTAACCTTCCAAGGATGAGCCCTGCCCTGCTCCATGACAACCAGTCCACACAACTTAGCATAAGCCAAGATCTGCTAATGGCTAGAGGCAAAACAAACATCATCATGGGGGCCATCCCTCTACAACAAACATTGCTTCCTCACCTCTCCCCTCCTCATCGTATGCTGTTGATAGTCCACTGTATAATCCCTTCCATGTGAATAATTTTATCCTACCTCAAGGCCTAATCCTTTGTTCGCATTTTGTAGGTCCCCCTATGGTAGCCGACATGGAGCACCCGGTGCAGCTAGCTTACAAGGACGCTATCTGTCGTCAAAGGGAGCATGCAGCACAAGCTCCTGCGCTGGAACGCTATGTACCTATCCTTAAAAGGTATGCAAAGAAATAAGGCCCCAAGCAACACTGCCCTGGACGTAGGTCAAAAAATCCCCAAGCTAGAGGAATAGAAGCTCAAGGGAGCACATGGGGTGTGACAACACCAGCCATGCAGGCTCCCACCAGACGCTCGGGCACCAGGTGCTCGAAAGAGGAGAGGGTAGCTCGAAAGAGGAGAGAGTAGCTCGAGACAAGCAAGAATTTGATGCATTGTTCAAAAGCATTCTGGAAACCGTTGCAGCCAGGGACTACACCATCCGGGTCTGAGCCGACATTTTCCTCGCCCAGCCTCAAAGGAGCCCCTCACCAGCACAGCCTCAGTCGCCCGACCACCCAGACTCGCCCCGCCTCGTACAAATAGAGTAGCCCCATGATGTATAAAAGGCTTATCAAATGCTACCTGGCCATGACTTTTTGTCTTAAATGGTTAAGTGTTGACATGTTCCCCCATTGTACAAACTTTTCATATTTGTGTTTAATATATTTCACGTCTTTAGCAAAAGAAAAAGCTAATCAAGCGCAGGTGATAAGTATCTAAGTCAACACCATGGAATTCAGATAAGTTATGTCCCCTTGCGTTGCACAGGTTTATTATAGTTGCGGCATATACCGTGCATGTACTCTCATGAAGTGACAAGTGGATGCAGGATGATATAGGCCTTTGTGCGAAAGTGTTCAATGCCCAAGTCACTACAAGACCATCAACCCCACAAAGAGCCGTGACAAAGCCACACTATCGAAAGCAAAAATCACCCTTGCCGACCGCCCACATCGCATGGTCCAAAGCATAGTCATGGGCTACGCTCTCTTTCTGGGTCAAGCTCTATAGTTGGCTCACGGCAGTTGTTACCTCAATTGTACCAATATCGCACGTTCCAAAGAGGGTTGCAAAATCTCAAGTGTCTCTCCCCATCTCAACAATTGCTTCTCTAACAACGAGGCTAGGACACAATCATCACTGTAATATCCATTTCTTGAGCCTTCGAAGCTTGACATTTCCCAACCCATTGAAAGGCTGATAGCCTCAACATATTGCAATGGTTGTACTTAGGCAAGTCCCAAAAAAAAAAAGGAGAAAAGAGAAGAAAACGAAAGAAATAAAGAAAGAAGCACAAGAAAAAGAAACGAAAAAGAAAACGAAAAAGGAAAAAACAAAAGAAAAGAATGAAAAGATACGAAGCACCCACGATCACAGCACAGCACCTAGGGGTCCTCAAATTAGGTATGTCCAGTGACCTTGGTCGACTGGCTCCGTCCCTAGTCCCCTAGCCCTTTAGCATCCACCACAATTGTTCAGGGCACATCAAGGGCAGTACATACCTAGGGAGCTTGTCTCGCCTATGGTTAGACCTGACACCTTGACCCACTTGCACGATTCCCTCTTGCACTTTGTCTTAATACCATTACAATCAATCATGGTAAGCACCGCACGAATGGCCATGAAAAGTACACTGTCCTCATCACGCAGGTCCAATAGCTACCAACTACTACTGACAGTGCAGTGTCCCTGTGTTCAATTATTGGTGCACAGATCGGATGCTGTATGCTCGCGTAGTGAATGCCGGAAGGTCCCCAAGAACAAAAGAACTCTACTTTTTGCACAAAACTCAATGTAGAAAGCATGCACGACATGAACAAGAGACCAATTGGGTGCAATCTCCCCCCATGCCTTGTGTGAGCGTTCCACAAAGCATGTATTTTATGTATTAATCATCTCCAAGCTCAAATAATAGCCCAAATTACAAAATAGTACGCTTTTGGCTTTTGAGTTTGCTTTAGCACAAAATAGAAATAAAGCTAATGGGCGGGTGCCCAAAGAGTCAGGCATACCCAATACAATGTCCAAATATAAATATCATAATCATGCGCCCATGCGCATACAAAATAATAAATAAATATCCAACGCCTTAATAAATAGGCACGACAAAATATAGGCACCATGCCTAAGGTATGCGCCCATCAAAATATAAGTGATAACTCGAATACACGCTATCCTCCAATGCTTTCCTCCGCCCCCACTGCTACTATCTCTACACATCAACTGAAGCATTCACAATCGTTAGTAAAATAATACAATTAAACCGATAAAAGTGAATACCTAGCAGTCTTCAGCTACATAAATAAATCAACTGGTTAGAAATCAATCCTAACCTTAATTTATCACGAGTGCGCACTCTAAACTCATAAACGTTTATTAATTTAATATATATTTTGCGGAATCACCCGCTATGGAATCACCCATGTACACACTAAATTAATGAAATGCCCGAAAAGGATAGGCGTCCCCATCAACTTCTCGCACAAAGAATCCACTTTGTGTATGAGCCCCGGTCAACAAAGTTTACGGAATCCACTGTAAAACCTCACAGAATCCACCGTGGCACGGAATCCACCGTGAAATATGCCTCCTGGCATCAATTATGCTACATCATGCAGTCACAATGCAAAGGATGTCTCATACACCTTCACGTGTACTTCTTCTCAACATGGAAAACTTTGCTTTATCCACACGTTGTTACGAGAAACTAGCCCACTGTCTTCTAACTACGTAATATCTAAGTATGCACGAGTACTCACATACTATCTGCACCAAAATATATACACAATTTGGGTCCTCAAGTGCAGGACAATACTCTCAGCTTGCTTAGAGTTTGGTATGTCTCCCAAACTAATTGAACTACATCTTGTGCACGATAAAGAAGACTAGCACTATCCCTAGGAAGAGACCACCTATGAGAGGTTTTCAATTGCAGGTATTGAAGACTCCAACGAAAGTATCATTCACTCTTCATCGACACCCAACTCTGGATTCTTATCCTTTATCATCCTGCAAGCCCCCAAGAATCATCATGTGTAGAATCCCCAACAAACCAACACTTGTGCTGGCCATCAGTGCAATTCCCAACAAAGAACAACCCTACCACCAACTCCAACAACCCTACCACCAGCCACCAAGGCCACCAATGTGCCCCCAATGACCTTCCTCCACATCACCACCAACTATCCTCCATGGCAACCATCGATGTGGAGGAAGGTCATTGGGGCCACCAACGTGCCCCCAACGACCTTCCTCCACATCACCACCAACTATCCTCCATGGCAACCACCGATGTCCCTTCCACCCACGTCTTCAGTGCAGGCCAAAGCCTGCTATCTACGACGGTGAGTGCCATGGTACCGGCACTCCTCTAGGAGGGGGGTAATGTTAACTGGTAGACGAACAAGGTGGAAAATCTAGAAAAGCTAAGGCAGAAGACAAAGGCCAAGGCAAAGTGAAATGAAAGACAAAGGCGCATAAGGAAAATCTAGAAACACAAGAAGCGTAGAAAAGTCCTAAATAAGGGAGAAAGGTGTACAAGGAAAAGCACAAGTCAATACTTTTGTAAAAGAGCACAAGCGCATCATGATTTAATTTAAGGAGCACCAGGCTCTCACCCATGCAATTTGTAAAGGTAGATGGGCGGTAGGAAGGAAGCTAGGAAGATAGGAGGACAATGGAAAAAAGGGCCTAGGCCATGGCTGGCCATGTAAAAAAGGGGATAAGGGGATGACCGCCCAAAAGGGATTTAGGGTCTTGTATATAAAGTTGAAAAGTGAATGAGGAGCTCATTCTTGTGTGTGGCCAAAAGTGGCCCTCCTCTTCTTCTTCTTCTTCTTCTTCTTCTTCTTGCTTCCTTGACCTTGTGCTTGAGAGAGGGAGTGTGAGAGTGTGAGGGAGTGAGTGTGTGAGGGTGAGGGACCGGGGAGGAGAAGCTCTCCATCCTTCCCTCTCTTCTTCTCTTCTCTTCTATTCTCTTGCTCGTGGCTATGGAGCTTGGAGCATGGAGCTTGAGGATGGAGCTTGCTTGAAGCTTGCACTTGGATCGTGGAGCTATCGGAGTGTGCAGGAGAGGAGGTAACTCGATCGGCATGGAGATAAGCTCACTACACCCGTAGATATGGATGGCGTGTCGGCTATGTGAGAGGTAACCATTAGTGCTCGGCTTGGAACGCTTGAAACCATAAGCGGTCTGTGGGTCTTGGCGGTTGAGTGAAAGCTCCCGCATTTTAGGTATAAAGCAAGGATGGTTGTAAAAGGATATGCACAAACTTATGGTTTGGACTATGAAGAAACATTCAGTCCAGTAGCTAAAATGATGACAGTGAGATCGATGATTTCCTTGACTTCTATCTATGGTTGGAAGCTTTATCAAATGGATCAATAAGAGGGCTATGTAGATCCAAAATACCCACATTATGTATGCAGGTTGAAGAAGGCTTTATATGGACTGAAGCAAGCACCAAGAGCATGGTGTGATAGAATCAACAAATTCTTATGCAGTATGGGATTTCAACAGAGCAAAGCTAATTATTCACTTTATGTGAGAGGCATACAGAAGATGGTATGGTTGTTGTTGTCATCTATGTTGATGATCTCATTATTACAAGTACACTTGAGAAGGAGAATACTGAAGTCAAGTATGGATTACATGAAAAGTTTGATATAAAGGACCTTGGTTTTTTTAGATACTTCTTAGGTATTGAGGTTATTGACACCCCTCATGGTATATGGTTAATACAAAGGCAATACATTAGGGGAGTTTTGAGGTCTCAAAAATGCCTTGTAAGCGATCCTAGAGAGAGAAAACATTTTAGGAAATAAAACTATTTTTTAATTTTTAAAAAATTTTATATTTTGGTAAGTAAATATATCAAAAATTGTTAATAAGTCATTGTCGTGATATTCTCGTGGTCACATCAAACCTAGAAATCTAGGCCGCCATAAAGGTGACAAATATTGTCATAATCAAGATCTTACTCATCCTCATTAAAGTGAAAACTAATATTCAATTTGAATTTTGTTCGACATTTGATTACTTCCCTCCATTCTCACTCTCTTCTTTCTTTCCCATCCTTAATAGTTTCTTCTTTGTTTTCCTCTTGTTTCTAATTCACATACTTTTTCAATCCAATCTTCTAATCACATCCTTAGCTATGGATCAATCATCCAATGATCTTTGTAGCTCTAGTAAAAGGTATCTCTATCATCTTCATATCGAGTTGGATAGTGAGTATGAACCAATAAGGAAGAGAACAAAACCCATTACCATTATAGAGTCTATGAAACATATACTCAAGTTTGAAGGAAAGAAGAATCTTGATCTTTGGTTAGATCGCAGGCTATATCCCAAAGATCCTAGCAAAAATAGCACTCTGCCTTTCTATAATAGCTCTTCATTGTTGAGGTTCATTGGTGATGGTTATAATGGGTTTCTAGGCTATACACTTGGTTGCAAAAAAGGATGTCCTCAAATTGGAGAACCATCTTTTATTAAAATATAACAACCAGTTACTACAGATGCTAAAAGGCTATCAACAGAGGATTCATTTGTTGGAGAAATGCATCAAATCTTATCAACGAAAGTAAACTATTTTAGGACTTCCAAATCGACAAAAGGCTCTTAGAAATATTGAGAATCTCATACCAGGAGGAGATGGTTGTAGTAAAAGAATCCACCTTAAAAATATGAAATATTACTTTGTTTATAATTAATTGTATTGATTTGTGATGTTGATTTTGTTTAGGTCTCTTCTTCAACTGAATGCAAGTGAAATAGATTCTTTCAAAGCATCTCAATTTTACTATCATCTTCTTCCTTCAATAGTTTCAAAAAATATTTTGGAGAAGAAGAAATTTAAAAAGGCAAAGAAACAATGCTTGGAGTCATTTATAAAGGATCTCTCTTTGGATACTGAGTTAGTGCAGAAGACACTAAATAATATTGGTATCAGTCGAGATGCTTATATACAACTTTTTCAACTTTTATAGTCAAATATAAAGCAAGGACAAGTACATAATTGCATACTTCCAAGGCCATCTCGGATTAGAACCATTAGGCAGAGAGTGAATAACAAGGTAATGGAGATTCTGGGTGAGCCTTTCCATATCAAGGTTAGCTTCAAGAGGGAAAAAAAGAAAGTTGTATTCAATAAATTTAACAATATTTTCCTTGACTTTCCCACCTTACAATGCTTAATGATTAGATTCTATGACTTGTCACTAGAAGAGGCACAAGGAGTGGCTAGATTTGTGGTTAAACTTGATGAAAGTGAGATTCTAAAATGTACCAAACTAGAGAGGGTCTCTATTACCTTGATGAATAGAGCACTTTCATCATATCATTACTATCACTCAATGTCATTCAGTGTTCAATCGGAACACAACATCTGGTGGCTAGGAGCATTCAAAGTAGATATAGAGGATTTTGATATATTCTATTGGGTTTTTCATCGAACACCAATACCTGATGTTATTAAGAGACAACAAGCAGGAGAAGAGCTATTTGTTGAAGGATTTGGGAACTATAAGATTGAGTGGCACATAGAGGGTGACTTAAAGACACTTAAATGTATGTACAATGTATCAAAGGGAGCCAACTCTAGATCTCCTTGCCTAATGTGCATGTCCCCAGTCAGAGAGTTGAACTCAAGCAATTGGAATAGAGCTCCCTCTAGGCACAACAAGGATCCACAGTTTAAGCGAGTCCTAGATATTCCTTTAGTGAATTCCCATATCTGTACACTTCATGCGCTTTGTAGAATAATTGAAAAGCTTGTTCATCTTTATATAGGATTTGCATGGAAGCTGAAGCCATTATCAGCTAGAACAAATGTTATAACAAAGATTGAAAAAGTCTTATCTGCAATTGGTTTGCATGGTGGTAATGTTATTATTGAACTAGATCTTCAAAAGTCTAAGGATGGCAATTGTGTCCCCAAAAATCCATCTATTGGTGGAGTGAAGGCTAGAAGGTTCCTAGACTTTCATGGGAGATTTGGTAAAATAAACTCTAGAAATGGTGGCTCAACTATTAGATACAATCAATGGAAGTGCCTACATAATGCAATTAAGGATCATATTGATAATGGACAAGCTCAGAATAGAAAAGCCAATGTTTGGGAAACACTAGACAAAGTATTCTTTTATTGTGATAAAAAAGAGTGGAATGATGATGATCTCAAAGACTTCAAAAACCAATTGAACCTTTTTAAAAAGGCAATGACAGAAGCTTGGGGTAATTAACACTTCACTCACTATATGGTAAGAAGTTTGCATATGTATGTCTCTTTATTGTCTGACTCATATAGGGTTTTCTAATTGAATTTCTTTATTTGCTAACTATGCATCATAATTTATACAACCATGCTCCATATTTTATCAAGAAATATGGATCTCTATCTATTTGGTCAACCCAAGATATGGAAAAATCACATTATCAAGAAAGAACAAAATACTTTAAACACACAAGACATGGAGGTGGAATATACAAAGCAAACAGTTTATTAGAGGTCTTTCAATGGTTTTACAGACAAATTTGGCACAAATTCAAGCTCAAAGACACAATCACATCATGTAATAAATCATCTTTGGCAAGGACTATATCCACTGTTACCCAAAGAAGAAAAGAGGGATATTTAAACTCTTATGCAAAGCAAAGATATTCTGAATGGTTAGAAACTAGGCAAAGAGATGGAAAAATATGGGTTTCAAGAAACCCTTAACATCTTTTATTCTGACCATGTTGCAGAAGAGTATTTAGTTTCGGGGAATTCACTGGGTCCTCTAAGGGAATCTTTTGTTTCATCCCACTCGATGAGACCTCTACATTTCAGGAACTCTTGTTTCCTATAGAGCTTCAAATTCTTGGCATCTCTTACATGGGAGAGCAAATAAGAGGTAAGAACTCTAAAGTATCCTGCCCTAGATCCACTGTATCCAGGCATGAAGCCAAAAAACTCTTTCAGCTTCTTCCTTCTCCACCAAAATTATCTTGTCTGAACCTCTATTGAAAGCTTGGGATCCAATCACCTTGGAGATAGCTTTCAAAGCCGTTATTGGTAATCTTGGAGAGCTTGACAACCTGCTATGATAAATTGCAACTATTTGATTATTTAAGCTTCCAATATAATGACCAAGTCCTTGACTTTTGCCAAGCTTCAATGGCCTTGAGCCTTTGACTCTTCTAAGAAAGTTGTCTACATCTTCAATTTCTATCTGCACAATAAACCACAATAGTATAAGATGTCAATAGATAAATATAAAAAAATATTTGTGTATAATGCATAACATACTCTAATATAAATCACAATGGATATCTTAGAATTATCTTTCATACCTTAGGGTTTTCATATTCTTCAAGAACACTATCATCATATAGATTTATTGAACTTTTTGGTTTCTCCTCTAATGGAGACTTCAGTTTCTCTTCATACCCCATGTTATCAATACTAGTCTCTATTGAATTTGTAAGTACTATTCCTCTGAAGGTATCCCCCCCTTTTCATATTCCATGATTAATACAAGAATGCAAGGCTATAGAACTATCTTGAAAATTCTCTCCCTCAACATCAAGAGTTGCTAGCAATTCCTCTTCATAACCTATAAAATTCTTATCATTTTGACCCCATGCAGCAAGGATTGCCAAGTAGTAATCTTCTCTAAGATAAAAAATGTGTTGAATATCATTTAGCAATACATATCTTTTCTGTTGATGAGATAACTGAGAAATGTTGGGACACATTGAAGAGGACGTGTTTCAATCTCTACACTCAACTCTATCTCCTTTTCTTCCACTTTTGTAATGTTCTCACTTTTAAACAAAGCAACATCAAATCCCTATACCAATTGGTTCTCAATATCCTCTTAAAACATTTCACCCTTCTCTTCAACTTCTTTGTCTTTGCATGCAATATCCTCCATCTTCTTCTCTTGTATTGTATATGAAGAACAACTATCCATATATTGAAGATATACAAGAAATCCAACACCCTTCTCTGTACAAGAAGACTTGCTGATTCTGATGGAAAGGGCAATCCGCTTTCCACTTCTTGAATTCTTCATCAATAAGGCTAAACATTGTTTGCAAAGTTGTTCTAGCAGCATTAGAAGCTTCCATTACATCGGCATAATGGACAAATCCCTCAATCTCTAGGCCTTCCACATGTTTATCATAAAACACCTTAAAATCCTTCAGTTTATCTTCAAGATCCTTCAAAAGCTCTTGCAAATCAAAGGGAACATTGAGCATATCTCTGATGTAAATAAATTTAGATAAATTTCCAATTGCATGAAGAAAATCAAACAGCCTTTCATCACAAGTGACCTCCAGATCCTCCTCCTCCATTCCCTCTAATGAAAACTTCATTTTAGGCATCCTAATTACTCACAAAAGAAAATCCAAAAAACAAAAATAAGGGTCATAATATACAAATCCACATTTTCTCATATGCAGTAGACTAAAGAAAGGTTGCTAAGAAAATTAAGGAAATACAAGATGAAAGAAATGAATTAAAACTTTATGCAGGAGAGAGAGCATCATGAAACGCGAATACAATGATTCAGACTGCCTCACAGTTCACAAAATCATGTTTCCCATGTCACTTATAAAAAAAATTTGATGAATTCGCGTTCTATACATCCGAAAAATTTGAACAAAAAAATACCTCAAGAATAGAAAAACCCCATCATTTTACATGTTTACTAGACCAAGATGAAAGAAATGAATTAAAACTTTATGCAGTAGAGAAGCATGAAATTCCAAGTCTCATCGATCAAACTTTATTTAACATTTTTGACTCATGAAATGCAAAAACAATGATTCAAACCACCTCACAGTTCACAAATCGCGTTTCACACATAACTTATAAAAAAACTTGACGAATTCACGTTTTATACATCTGGAAAATTTGAACAAAACGATGCCTTAAGAACATCAAAACCCCATAGTTTTACATGTTTACTAGACCAATATTGTTAGAAAAATAAAGTAAAACCAATATAGAATTTCTAAGCCTTTAATATATCTTTCTCCTTTTAAACCAACTAACATCTTCAATGCCTCAAAATTCAAGATTGTAGAGAAAAATATTAAGAAAAGTGTTATACTTGATATTTGCAGGCCTTGCTCTCCTGAGAATAAATGGTTTCTTGTAAGCATATGCTTGATTTGGCTTGTGATGCTTATGAGATAAAAAGCTAGTCGAAGACAAGACAAGATATGTGAGAGAAATAGTAACCAAGATCCGAACCTAAGTGTTCATATATATATGCCAACGATCACCGCACGTTTGATCAAAAAGTACACTGCACTAATTCGAAGGACGTCTGCTTTAAATGAAAAATAAAAATTAAAAAACTTAAAAATCAGAGCTATAAAAGTGCTATCATGCCAAAAAAGTAAGTGACATGTGGCACAACTTCCCAGGCAAAACAGTCTTCAGTCGCAATTAACTACACATTACAATAGCCACATGTGTAAACCAACATTATAAACCCGATTTTTGAAGCGCAAAAGAGTTTTTTCAAAGGCAAAACCCTCTCTATACTCAACCACACCAACACAATGCTAATTTGATCGCAGTACAAAACTATTCTTCCACATAAGGGTACCAAAGAAGGTTTCATCAACAGCATATGCACTCAGCACTCAAGAATGTAAGTTTTTTTCTAAAATATGAGTAAGTTTTGAATCACTTGAACACTCCTACTAAATCATCCCCAAAAATGCCAAATGTATGTAACGCAATGGGTGCTAGGTTTCTCTTGTCCACATGAGGCATCCTCGCATTTCATATGACTAAGGCCTACAAGTTTCAGTCGTAAGGTGGGTGCTAGGTTTATTTTGTCCATTAAAGCCATACTTGTGTTTCATTTGTTTAGCTTGATGTAGGTTATAGAAATTTGAAGGATAAATTTTGACTATATAGTAAATTAAAAGCATAGAATGTGCCTATTGAAAGCTATGAATGAGAAAAGGGAGGTAGATCCCCTAAATGGCTATGGATATGCCTATTAAGAGTTGTGAATGAGAATAGGGAGGTAGATCCCATAATTGGCTATGGCTATGCAGGCTAGGGTTTGAGTTGCAATGGAGGAGAGGTTGAGGACAATCAGAGGCAAGGATGTTCCAATGGCTCTAAATGCAATGACAATAGAATTCTTCATTCTTCATTAATGTCATGCCTCTTAAATAGCCATATACATGATAGGTAGGATCATTAGCATGTTTTAATGGACAACCCTAGGGCATGGATACCTTTCTCTAAAAGTGGGGATTGACTTCATGAACTACTCCACCTCCTTAACAGTTCCACAATCCCAATGGACTAGGCATCTTTAGTTTACATCAATAATCCTATCCAAAGATGATATCTAGAAACAATGCTTGGGATTAGTTTAATAATAGATTATGATGCTAATATAATGCACTATACCGTTGCTTCTCAATCAACAAAATTGTAAATTCCATACCAAGAAAAAGATCCAACTCACCTTCATGAATCAAGTTTTTTTCATTGTATACTAATGGGTAAGAGTGCATAGCCAAACAATATCTCATGTTAGCTTGAGTTAAGGATACATTTTGACTATGTAGTAAATATGATGTGCAATGGTAGATGAGTTGAACATGGCTAGGATTGCCATGTTTTTGTCATGTGACGTATGAAACACGAACGGTGTTATGTTCTTTTTTCCAAGTAATGCCATATCGCGTTTCATCCATTTTGGGCTTGCATTGTTCCCCTTCTGCCGTGTGAAACGCAATATGATGTTGAGTTCTCTCTATCTTCAAGGCCTACTCGCGTTTCATACGTCTTTGTACCATTTTATTGAGATTGTATTTAGACTTTGTGATTACTGTTTGCCTATTGCTTTGTGATTGAAGATATATTGATATGAGAGATTAGGAGATATTTCCTAATTTGTTAGTATTATTTGTTTTTTTGGATGTTCTAGATGGCTAAAATGAAGTCCACTGCAAGGAAGCAGAATGTTGATCCTAGAGGTCTTGCTTCAAAGATACATCAGTCCTCCAAGCCTTCCAAACTTTCAAGGAAATCAAAGCCAAGAAGAAGGTTCCCACAGCATGTGAGGTGCCTTAAGGAGATTAAAAGTGCAATGAAGGCTCTGAATAATGCAATTCCAAAGCTGCCTTTTCAAAGGCTTGTCAAAGAAATCTATGACAAGCATAGTCTACAGAGTTTTAGATGGACTAGGGCAGGTCTCAACTGTATTCAGGAGGCTACTAAGGATTCTCAGGAGATTGAGATACAGGTTTTCAAAGGTTCTTGAGCTAGTCCCTCTTTCTGATGTTAAGGCTTTCAATATTTTAAATGTGCCTCCATATAGAAAGAAGAAAAATGATACTGGTCTGAAGGTTGAAGATGTTACGCATGAAAAGGACACAAGACAGCATGAGAAAGAGGAAAAGGCCACAATAGAGCAGGGAGATAAATGGAGGGAGTTTAAAAGAAAGAAGGAAGAAGAAAAGGAAGCAAAAAAACTCCCATCATTTGAAGAGGAGTTATCTACCCTTCTTAAAAGGGCTGACCCTAAGGGCTTCAATGTTTCTTGCTTTTTACCTAGTGATATTAACAAGAGATCTGATATGATATTTCTGGACTCTGATTGTATTCAAATTCTCCAAAATAAAGTGAGAGAAGTAAATGACTTGATTCTTCTTGTTGGGATGAGGTATAGTTTACCAAAATAAGATTGAAGTTCTTGATCCATCCATCTCATACTATATGAGGAGTGAGCTTGATGTAGGTGTTGTTGACCATTGGTTCAATTCAATTGATTTTGAATCTTTGGAGCTTCTTCTAATAATTCCATACAATGAAAAGTAAGTAATCTGATATTTTTAAAGATTTTATGAGATCTTGTTTTGCTAGATTATTGAAATATTTTTGTTTTCAGTTCTCATTGGAGCCTAATTGGAATAGACTGTGTGGAGAGGCAATGTTTCCTCATCAATTCTATAAAAGGAAGCCATGGAAATGCCAAGTTGTAAGTTAAATAATCTAGGGTCTCCTTGATATTTTGATCTTTTTTTTGCAGGTAGTCTAAATATTTTGATCTTTGTTTTGTAATAACTCTAAATATTATTGCCTTTTTGGTACAGAGTTTGCAAAAGATTGATTGAAGTGCTAGAGAAAAGGTCTCCCATGCCTTCTAACTTACTTGCAACAATGCAATATAGGCAAGTTGCGGTAAGTTCTTAATCAATATGGTTGGAACATACTAAGAAAATTTATTC
The DNA here is from genome assembly GCF_053477565.2 of Lygodium microphyllum. Lineage (NCBI taxonomy): Eukaryota > Viridiplantae > Streptophyta > Polypodiopsida > Schizaeales > Lygodiaceae > Lygodium > Lygodium microphyllum. The sequence continues at coordinate 2,219,389 of NC_141146.1, read as the reverse complement.
TTAAAACTACAATAAACAAAGTTACTCTTGTTGATTGCAGTGTCGTCATTAGGATGATAGTTACTCTTGTGGCTGGAGAGTGATTGTAAATGCCAGAAGATTGGTTCAGTCTATTTATCTCAATGATGATAAACTTATAAAGATAATGTGAAACATATTAAACTTTAAGATAGAGTTTTATTGCAAAATAGTCCATTGTAAAAAATAACAATGAACTAAAAATAAATTTTTACAAATGTATGACAGTTTACAAGGGATTGCTATACAAGTGAGCACATTTGGTATATAAGAGCAAAGCTCTTGAATTACATAATGACCAATTGTATACAACCGACAAGAAGTGGGGGCTTGGACATTGAAGGAGAGGAGGTACATGTAGCTACAGTAGGTGAAGCTATGCCTTCAACAACCAAAGCATCAAAGACAGACAAAATATGAAATAAAAACTTACTTGTTTATTATTAAGTTGGAACACAAATGAGTATGGTAGTTCAATATCTTCATTTTGTAAATCCATCCTCACTTGATATAGCGTACATGATGATCTAACCTTTAGGATTGCAATAATGTCCTCATTGTACCAAATATCAAGATCCACTATAGGATCTTTGCTAAAATTATCAAGATTTTGGTCTAAAGCAACCAAACTACCACCAACATAATGCCATCTATTGTAATAAAAGCTAAGGATGAAATTTTAAGTAGCAATCATATATTTACAAGCTATAGAGTCTTGATCTATCTTACATATAATTTTCCCTTTTGTCCTAGTGTCCCATCCCTCATCAACAAATTGTATAACATGATCATGTGTTAGTCTCTTCACTAAAAGCATAGCCTTTTATTTTCTTATCTTAGCATTAGAAAAGAAGTCAATAAATATATTAATAGGCATGAACAAAGTAACTTTTCTTAGCCTACTTGAGATACTAGGTTTTAATGCTCTCTGTATCTCAGAAAATATTTTACATCTATAGCCCTCACTAGTAGCTGGACTTGGCAAAGGCCACTCAAAGCTTGAAAAATCTAGCAAAGGAAGGGGGGATATTGACCCCCATTGGCTACACTGCATGGGGACAATATAAGAATGGTTATAGAAGAATATTCCATTCTTTGCAAGCTTTGTCTTCTTTCTACCTTTGTACATCTCTTCTCCAATCAAGCCATGCATCACATCAATCACATCAACAATAGACTCGATGGTTGCCATTCCTCAAGATTAGAGGGATAGACATCTACAAGACAAATGAACAAATGTTATAATGGAAAACCTTAAACCAAGTTCAAGAAAATAAAGACTATAAGAATTAAATCCTTACAATTTGGTTTATGCATTGGAAGATTTGAACTTCTAGGTTCCAAATATAGCTCTCTATGCATAAACACATATTGCACCAAAACCTCTTTTATGCTATTCTTATTTGCTCCAAGCTTGAAATCTTGGATTCTACCCTTCCAAGCAGACATGAATGAGCTCTCATATCTTCACCTTTTCCCACGTTTTTCTTGTTGCATGGTGATCCAACTGCCTTTGCTAATGATTGTAGGAATCCATCTTCCATCTTTTTGGAATGCATTAAATACTGGTATGGATGTGATTTGGGAGCTTGGACGCCTTGTTGAAGGTAGAATTTCTGTATCCATAGCACACAGAGAGAGAGAGAGAGAGAGAGAGAGAGAGAGAGAGAGAGAGAGAGAGAGAGAGAGAGAGAGAGAGAGAGAGAGAGAGAGAGAGAGAGAGAGAGGACTAGGCTACCACGAGAGGGACAAAAGAAAGGAGGGGAAAAAACAAGAGAGAGAGAGAGAGAGAGAGAGAGAGAGAGAGGACTAGGCTACCACGAGAGGGACAAAAGAAAGGAGGGGAAAAAACAAGAGAGAGAGAGAGAGAGAGAGAGAGAGAGAGAGAGAGAGAGAGAGAGAGAGAGAGAGAGAGAGAGAGAGAGAGAGAGAGAGAGAGAACTAGGCTACCACGAGAGGGACAAAAGAAAGGAGGGGAAAAAACAAGAGGCACAAAAGAAAGGAGGGAAAAAAATATGTGCCAAGATTTTACTAATTTGAATTTAGAGTAAACATGTCATTATCATTAATTCAGACATATCATTAAATAAAAGAGATCGGGTTATATATGATTAATGCAAAGAATGTCATAATCACGAATATAAGAGGCTAAAAATAGATATTGATAATACAAATTCGTAATATTATTATATATGTATCTTTTTATAAAATAATTTTTTGCATTTTTAAAAATATAAGCTCCATTATGAAGGCTTTGCTCCTATTGGTCTAGAGCGGTCTCTTTCTATCTCCTAAAATGCATTTTTGAGACCTCAAAACTCCCCTAATGTGCATTAAAGATGTTGGAAAAATATGGCATGATAGGATGCAAACCGGTTTGATACACCATTAGATCAAAATGTTAAGGTGATGGATGATGGATCTTATGTTGAGGATGTCACTATGTTCAAAAATATGGTTGGTAGTCTTATCTACTTGATTAGACTTGAGTTATGATGTTGGATTGATAAGTCAGTTTATGCAAAAACTATGCAAATCACATTTGGATATAGTGAGAAGAGTTCTTAGATATGTAAAGAAGACAATTGGCTATGGCTTGTTTTATGAAAAAGGAATCAAGCCTACATTGTTTGGATACTCAGATGTAGACTGGGCATGTGGCTCTATGGATAGAAGATCTACTAATGACTATGCATTCTCATTTGGATCGGCCATGGTAAGTTGGAGCAGTAAGAAGCAACCTACAGTTGCTCTATCAAGCACTGAAGCTGAGTATAGAGGCATTGCATTGGCAGCATGTGAGCAGACATGGCTGAGATTGATCTTATATGACATGGGGATAGAGATTGATGGTGGAGTCATTATGTGTTCTGACAATGTTAGCAGCATTATGTTGGCAAAGAACCCAGTCTACCATGCAAGGACAAAACACATAGAAGTGCACTATCACTTCATTAGAGAAAAAGTCATTGATGGAGAGATTGACCTAGTCCATGTGAAAACAAACGACCAAGTTTTTGATATCTTTACCAAAGCATTAGGTAAAGATAAGTTTGAGTACTTCAGGATTGCACTTTGAGTCTTATGTGTGCAAGCTCATTCTGAGCTTGAGGGGGAGTGTTGATAAATATGACATATCCTAAGTCATATCCTATGGTTGTATGTATCTAAAGTAGAAGCATATGTAAAGTATTCTTAAGTTGAGGGTATCTATCACTTTGAGGATACCACTTGTAGAAGACAATGAGAATGAAAGAAAAAGAAGAAGAAGATGATGAAAAAGAAATATGGTTAAGCCTCCATATCCCATGACATCCACTCTCCATTACGCATCTCTCCCCCAATCCTTTCAGAAAACTTTCTTAGTTTTCCGCACTTTTATCTCTATCATTTACATGTCATACAACACTCTAGCCCAATTTAGCATACTAGTTTGGCATTCCAACATTCTTTCCAACCATGCCTTAGTAGCTTCATGGTCAACATCCAATGTCAAAATAGAGTCTACAAATGGTGTAGACGCAGCACATAGCATTTACCTTAGGATAAGTCTTCATTATTGGTGCCACCTCATGTTGCTCTGAGCATTCACTCAATATCCTCATCATCCTCAACACGAACTCTCCTCTTCCTGGACAACACTTTGGTAGATGTACACCGAGTGTGTGTCATGGCAACCAACATAGGATGACACAGAGACAAAGAAGGAGAGAAAGAAGAGGCAACAAATGAAGAACTCGTCTTCTCCATCTCTATGCTAAAGGCCTAGTACACTACTAATTTACATCTTTTCGTGCCATTTGTCATTTTAGTATGGCATACCTTAGGCCATTCCACATAATCATTGCATGTTACACTTGAATTGACTAACCATGGTAAAATTAAATTAACTTGTGTATAAAAAGGTTGAACGAGTCTTTTGAGCCTGAATCCATTGATTGCAGGCTGCAACACCTTGCCATGTAGATCCTTAAGCAAAAATATGCATTGCCCAACATCTTTAAATACCTCAAGTGGGCCTGCATAACAAAGTTTCAATTCACCCAAAAATTTACCAAGTCGGGTGTTAGAAGATCCAAGATACACGCTCGACTTTCTTATATACTTAAAATATATATGGCAGATATTATGCTGGCACAGAGGGAGAATAGATGAGAGAAAAGAAAGGTGTAGAGAGAGAGAGAGAGAGAGAGAGAGAGAGAGAGAGAGAGAGAGAGAGAGAGAGAAATTGGCAACACACTAGGGACTGGGAAGATAGGCCAGTCCCCCCCTTGTGGAGTTTTATTATTGACAAGTAGCAAGCTCCTCCATTACACATAAGCCAGTTCTTACTTGTAGATCTTGGAAACAAGATCAGGGTTCCTTGCACGGTATACAATCGGCTAACACTTGCACAACTTGGAAGTTGGTACCTTTTGATCCTTCTTGAGTCTCCTTCTCTCCTACACAATATGTGTAGGGCTCTCCTCTTGGCACTTGATTTCAACAGAGCTTCCGCAGCACTTGCATCTTCTCTTCTCCTCTTGGAACTTGATTTCAGCAGAGCTTCTGCAGCACTTGCACCTTCTCTTCTTCTCTTGGATGCAGGCAAAGTGATGCTTCCTTTTTCCTCCCCCACACCCAAGGAGAGCCTCCTCTTATATAGGCATTCAAGTTCTTCTCTTCTTGGAGAGAGACTTGAGTGATCTTCATGCAAGATGTGGTTGTTCCAAGACCTACTCTAGAGCACTAATTTTGAGATATCTCTCCATGCGTTGTTCGGATGAAAAAACATCCAACACGAAAGTTGTAGATCTCGCTGTTTTCGATAACCGACTGGCCCGTTTTTAGAGATTGTCTTTCTATCATGAGATATTTTAAAAATGGATTCACCATGTATTTTTTAAAAAGAACAGCTTCTCAATCTATACTCTTAACTTGTGGTCCATGCAACCACCTTAAGGAGAGTTCATTAAATTGCCTTGGGCCTCAACCTTAAGATTGACTTCCACACAAAAGCTTGTGTCTTTTTAGACCTTAGAAAGAGAAAATCACTTCTCTCCGTGCCTCCACTTATGAGTAATCCCTCAAATATAGGCAGCAAGAACCCTGTCCTCCTCTAACTTTAGGAGTTGTCCTAACCTCTGATTCACTGATTCCTAGGGATCCGATTTATGTGTGACTGCTATCCTTAAGCTTGGGACCACAAACTCCATAGGCACCATAGCCTCCAACCCATACATAAGTCTAAAAGGTGTCAACCCAGTTGTAACCTTGTATGCAGTCCTAAATGCCCATAATGTTGAATCAAGTTTAATATCCCAATATTCCCTATTATCCTCAACAATTTTCTTCAAATTTCAAAGTAAAATCTTGTTGCAACTTTCAGCTTGACCATTATCTTGAAGGTAATATATGGAGTAGATTTCTTGTGCAAAATCATATGCCTGATAGTGAGTTCTCTGATCACTTGATTCAAGAATGCTTTCCCCAATCACTAATCAGCTCAATAGGACAAAAACATTTGGTCATAATGTTAGAGTATAAAAACTTGGCCACACTTGTTGCTTTATTATCTTTTAATGCATGAGCTTCTACCCACTTTGTAGCATAATCAGTGTAAACCAAAATGTATATGTTACCTATCCTTTTAGCTGCTTGTTTGATGGGGCTGACAAAGTCAATTCCCCATTTTTGAAATGGCTCAAGTGGTAATATAGGATGATCTTGCATCCTATCCCTATCAAGTGGTTGACCTTCCTTCAAACATTGCAAACACTCTTTAGCATATTGATGAGCATCTTTTAACGTAGTAGGCCACCAAAGGCCTGCCTACAATATTTTCTTGCCTGTAATCTCACCTAAAAAATGGCCTCCTAATAATCCGAAATGAGCTTCATGCAACACTGCTGGTTGCTTGAATTCAAGAACACACCTTCTCAATACATTATCAACTCCCCTTCTATACAGTGTGTTCAAAATAACCTGAAATAATCTATTCTTTAATGCCAACCTTCTTCTATGATATGCTGAAAGGTGTGCAGGCATAATTCCTAACTTCAAGAAATGGAGCATTTGGTCATAATATGAATTAGGGTTAAGCACCTGAACCTCAAAAAGCTCATCATTAGGTAACTGATCATGAATTCCTATTTCAAACTCATCAGTTTGCAATCTGCTGAGATAATCAGCAATGGCATGCTCTTTCCCATGGGTATGAATAACCTTAAAATCAAAGTCTTGTAGCACCAACATCCATCTAGCCAATCTACCTATCAACTAGGGTTTATTAATCAAAAACAATAATGCTTGATGATCCACATGGAAAACAACTTGATTTTCCAATAAATAATGTATGAATTTATGCACCAAGAAGACCATTCCAAGTGCTTTTCTTTCTGTTATTGAATAGTTTTTCTCCGCAGCACTCAATCTCCTACTCGCATAATAAATTGGTTTGTACCAACCTAGCACTTTATCCTACATGAGAACAACTCCCACTGCCAAATCAGATGCATCCACAAAAACATGAAAAGGTAATTCCCATGCTGGAGGTTGCAAAATTGGAGCCACCACCAACATCTTTTTCGAAACACTAAAAGCTCTCTCCTGATCTTCCCTCCATACAAACTGTATCCCCTTCTTTGTGAGAGTTGTAAGAGAAGAACATATATGTGACAAGTACCTTAAGTATCTACTATGCCACTTAATCTGCCCCACAAACCTCATGATCTCTTGCACATTATTGGGAGCCTTAGCCTTCTGCACAACTGCAATCTTCCTGGGGTCTATACTCATACCCTCTTCAGACAGGATATGACCCAACAACACACCTCTTTTAGCTGCAAACACTGACTTGAAAGGATTTAATGACATACCAAACATTTTGCATCTCTGAGAAAGTATAGTCTAAGGTGGTTTAAGTAATCCCTTTTGCTACCAAAAACACAAAAATCATCAATGAATACTCTCATAAAAGTTGTTAAATATGGTTCAAATGTTTTGTGAGCAGCTCCTTGGAACTCGGGCGGGTATTTTCTTCAACCCAAAGCTCATAACTGTGCTAACATAAGCTCCCCACTCTGTAATGAAAGCTGTCTTATCCATATCTTCTAGATACATCCTGATCTGATTATATCCTGAAAAACCATCCAGGAAACTATACATCTCATGACCTGCTACATCATCCAGAAGAGAATCAGTAAAAGGAATGGGAAAGGGATCAATGATAGTAACTGCATTCAATTTCTTATAATCCACACAAACTCTGATCTTCCCATTCTTCTTTGGCACTACAAGAATAGGAGATTACCAAGTAACCTCATTAACTGGTTTGATAAACCCAACTCTCAAAAGCTTGTCAATTTCTTCCTTGACATGTTTGGCATAGTTAGGATTCATTCTATACCTCTTCTAGACAATAGGCTTAGCATCTTTCTTCAAATTTATCATGTGCTGATACACAGTTGGATCAAATCCTTTCATATCTCTACACAACTGAATTAAATCCTGCTTGAAATTCTCTTCCAGAAAAATGCTCACCTTGATGGGTTTAGGCTCTCCTTTTATATTCAAGTTAACCTCCTGAACCTCATCTTCAACCACTCTTGCTAATCTTCTCATTGTATGCTCATATCTTAGTTCAGCCTAAATGATAGCTTTCTACCCTTCTTCATCCAATGCACCAGAACTGTCCATAAAACTATCCATATCACTTTGTTGTTTCTTAGGTATTTCTTGCTGAGAAACTTTAGGATAATTTGTACTTTGATCCCAAATTAATTTATTCTACTCATTCCCAGACCTGTCTTGAAATACAGACTGCTCCTACTCTGTTGAGATATCGAGCTCCACTCGTGATATGCCAGGGTGACCGTTGTGCATTTATGTCACCGACGTGTTAGTTGCAGATGCGGTTGGTACACCGCCCATGAATAATAGCTACATGATAGCTATCCTTATCTACTCTAGTTTGTGGCTCAGTTAGTATGCCACCTTAGTTAGTTGAGTTTGGTTTGAGACCCATATATAGGGTTCTTCTATTTCTTTGTATGAGAGTTCTTTTGGCTTACACAACTAAGAAGAGGAAAACTGTTTTCAGCCTCCACCCTTGTGTGTCTTCCCCCATTGTGCAAGCAAGAAAGCTACAAGTGAGACTCCTTCCTTCTCTCCCACAATCTTGACATGGTATCAGAGCCTTGTTCGTGGTAAGGAGCTCAAGAAAGCAAGCCAAGCTCGCGGTGTTCTGGTAAGAGGAGCAGTGTTGCTTTCATTTTCTGTTTTGGGAGCAGATCTCTGCAGGTATCACAGCCGGAAATTGCAAGAGTGCATTGTCTCAGGTTGAGACGCCCTTCGCGGTGAAGCAAGAGGGCAGTATATACCGCGGGAGAAGGCCTTTAGCCCTCGGCGACCCTGTTTTTTTTATTTGAGGCCATTTCGGGGCTTGTTTTGAAGGCGGAAGTTTTCTGCACGCACTCAAGAAAAGGCTGTGTTTTATGCTGTGCGACCACTGTTTTACAGGTCGGTGAAAAGTTACCGCAGAGATTGCATCATATGCTTGTGTGCAGAGACATTGGGAGTTACAGAATCATCCCTGTTGCCTGTTGATGCAAAATCGTCACTAGGAAGTGACTGTGTGGTCAAATACCACTTTCGCCAGTTTTGTAGATTTGCTCTTGTGAGGGTGAAGCTGTGTTTTTTGCAGTGACAGAATTTTTTGCAGTATTCTGTAATGGCATCTGATTCTCTCTCACAGATTGTCACTGAAAAGCTTGACAAGAACAACTTCCAAGCATGGAAGTTTAGAATGACAAATTTCCTTATGGGAAAAGGATATTGGAAATTTGTTTCAGGAAATGAAGAAGAACCAGTTCTTCCTGATGTTCCCAATCAACAGCAAATGCAGGCATTTAAAGCATGGCATGAGAGAGCCAGGAAAGTTATGTACTGGCTGTTTATCAGTATTTCAGACTCTATGATTGTGCATATTCAGGATGCAAGTACGCCAAAGGAGGCATGGGATACTCTGTCAAAGATGTATAGCACAAATACGCAAGCCAGGAAAATGTAGCTCAAGCAAGAGTTGCACAATGTGCAAAGAGAAAATATGAGCATCAATGACTACCACATGAAGGTGAAGAAGATTGCAGATGCACTTGCTTCCATTGGGTCGCCAGTGGAAGATGATGATTTAGTTTCTGTGACCTTGAATGGTCTAGGAAAGGATTATGCGCAGTTTCGGACATCCATTTCCGTCCGTGAAAGATTTCCTGATTTTGAGGAGTTGATTGCTTTTCTAATTTCTGAGAAGCAGAGAAATGGTGGTGCATCTTCTTCAGGAGGAACTTCAAAAGAAGCTGTCTTCTACTCAAATGCTGGAAGAGGTAGAGGCAGAGGTAGAGGAGGCCGATCTGGAGGCCGTTGTAGAAATCAGAATATGCAGCAAACTCAAGAAAACCAGTCCTATGGAGGAGGACGTGGTAACTCTAGAGGCAGGGGGAACCAAAGAGGTCGTGGTGGATGGCAAAGAGGTCAAAATGCAAACAGTAATGTTGAATGCTACTATTGTGGTAAAATGGGTCATATGGCTAAAGACTGCTATAAAAAACAGAATGACATCATGAATGGAAAACTGCAACACGGGAATTATGCATCTTCTAGTAGATAGGGTGATGACAGAAATGAGCATTTGTTCATGGTGCAGCACATGAACAATTCTGTGACAAGTGCAGAAGAAAGCAATGATGTATGGTATGTTGACTCAGGTGCATCAAACCACATGATAGGTCATGCAGAATGGATGGAGGATGCAAGGAAAATGGAAAAACTAGGATTTGTGGAGACTAGTGATGATACTGCACATCCTATTGTGCAGATTGGAAAAATTCCTTTGTCTATGCAGGATGGGAAAAAGAAATACCTGTCCGATGTATTTCATGTCCCAAATATCACCAAGAATCTGGTTTCTGTTGGTCAAATGGTTGAGCAGGGCTTGCAGGTCAGATTTAATCCTCATGGATGCTTTGTTGAGGATATGAAAAATAAAGGTCGCTTGATAGCAAAAGGAAAGAAGAAGGGCAGAATGTTTACATTGGATGCAGACATGAATTGAGTGCAGCAATGTTTGCTCATGGGACCGGTGTAGTTGCAGATATTGATATCTGGCATAAACGCATTGGTCATGTTAATGTACAGCGACTTAAATCAATGCAGGCCCAAAATATTGTTTTGCAGGATTGCCTAAATTCAAGGTTGCAGAAATGCATAAGGTATGTGAAGCCTGCCAATTTGGAAAACAGGCAAGGAAACCATTTCCTAGACATGTTCAAGAGAGTGAGAAGCCATTGGAATTAATCCAGTCTGATGTGTGGACTACTAAAGCTGCATCTCTTGGAGGCTGTCATTATTTTGTCACTTTTATTGATGACTATAGCAGAAAAGTTTGGGTATATTTTATGAAGAAGAAAAGTGAAGTGTTTGGGCATTTCAAAACTCTTAAAGCTATGGTTGAAAAAGAAACAGGTCTGCAAATAAAATGCCTAAGGTCAGATGGAGGGGGAGAGTACCTCTCAAATGAGTTTGCAAGGTTCTTGCAGGAGCATGGCATAAAGCAGCAATATTCATGTAGTCATACCCCACAACAAAATGGAATTGCAGAAAGAAAAAACAGGCATATTGGAGAGGTATCTCGTGCCATGCTCAATGAAAAAGACCTGCCAGATTTTTATTGGGCTGAAGCGGTTGCTACAGCAGTCTACATAATGAACAGGACTCCCACTGCAGCAATACATGGAATGACTCCAGAGGAGAGGTATACTAGTAGGAAACCAGATATTTCTCATTTGAAAATTTTTGGCTGCATTGCCTATGTACATGTGCCAGATGAGTTGAGATCCAAGTTGGATCCAAAAGCTGAGAAGTGCATCTTTATTGGTTACTCTCTGCAGCAAAAAGGGTATAGATGCTATAACCCTTCTACTCGTAAGTTTACAGTGAGCAGAGATGTTGTTTTTGATGAGATGAGTAGCTGGTATAAACCAGTAAATGTGATTGATGATGTAGATGCACAAAATGGTAATGCTGCACAGAATTCACAGTAGCAGTCACAAAATATTAGTGGACCTGGAGCGTCCTCTAGTAGTGGTTCACACTCTTCGCCATGGACAGGCAGATTGAGATCAGGAGAATCTTCTCAAAGCAATGCAGATAGTGGTATGCAGGTATCACGAAAAGGAAAAGAGAAGGTTGATCAGCCCATGTTTGATGTGAATGCAGGTCACTCTTATGTGGATGGTGAATCCAGTGGCTCAGAACAGAGCATTGATGATGAGTTGGGTATTCCTTCTATTGTTACACTTGGAGTAAGGAAGACCAGGGATGTTTTGAGAGCACCTGGGAGTGAACCTACTTTACGCAAGTCAACCAGAGTTAGGTATCCTGTGGATAGGCTGAAATATGATGGATTTACAGCCATTCACTATGCATATATGGTCAAAGTGATACAGGAACCAGAACCCACTTCTTTTGAGCAAGCCATGGGAAAAGAAAAATGGGAGAAAGCCATGGATGAAGAAATGGATGCCTTGGAAGAAAATGCTACATGGGAATTGGTACCTTTGCTTAAAGGTAAGAATGCAATTGGCTGTAAGTGGGTTTATAAGGTGAAGCACAATGCAGATGGTTCTGTGAACAGATACAAGGCAAGATTAGTAGTCAAGGGGTATGCACAAACATATGGCATTGACTATGAAGAAACATTCAGTCCGGTTGCAAGGATGGCAACCGTAAGAGCAGTCATTGCTATGGTTGCATCAAAGGGATGGTCTTTACATCAGATGAATGTAAAGAATGCCTTCTTGCATGGTGATTTGCAAGAAGAGGTCTATATGGAGCAGCCACCAGGTTATGTGCATGATGTTCATCATGAGTTTGTTTGCAGGTTGAAGAAAGCCTTGTATGGCTTGAAGCAAGCACCTAGAGCATGGTCTGACAAGATAGGACAGTATCTTGTCACTATTGGCTTTCAGATTTCCAAGGCAGATTTCTCACTTTATGTGAGAAAAACAGAGAAAGGTATTATGCTACTTGTCATTTATGTTGATGATTTGATTATGACAGGTGACAGTGATGAAGATATCCTTCATGTGAAAATGCTATTGAAGCAGAAGTTTGAGATGAAGGATTTGGGAGAGCTGCGTTATTTCTTGGGCATTGAGGTGATTAGATCACCAAGTGGGATACAGCTCTTGCAGAGGCAGTATGGATTGGACATGCTGTCCAAATATGGGATGACAGGCTGTAAACAGACGCATAGTAGGAAGCTTGATTTATATGACTATTACCAGGCCAGATTTGAGCTATGCTGTTGGATTGGTAAGTCAGTTTATGCAGGCTCCAAGGAAACCGCATTTGGATGCAGCTAGACCCATACTCAGGTATGCGAAGTCCACATTGCAGTATGGACTATTTTATGAGACAGGGGTTCAGATACAGTTGCATGGATACACTGATGCTGATTGGGCTGGTAGTATTTCTGATAGAAGATCTACCAGTGGATATGTGTTCTCTTTTGGGAGTGCTGCAGTCACTTGGAGCAGTAAGAAACAGCCTACAGTTGCCTTGTCGAGCACAGAGGCTGAGTACAGGGGTGCAGCAATGGCTGCATGTGAGGTAGCTTGGTTGCATAAGCTACTTTATGATATGCATCAGCCTCCTACAGATGGGCCAGTTGTCATTTATTGTGACAACATGAGTAGTATACACTTGGCAAATAACCCAGTCTATCATGCTAGAACAAAGCACATTGAGGTGCATTATCACTATGTGCGGGAGAGGGTTTTACTAGGTCTTATTGATCTAGTTTATGTCAGCACAGAGGATCAGGTAGGTGACATATTTACGAAGGCATTGGGCACAGAGAAGCTGCGTTCAGAGACCTGCTTGGTGTGCAGGAATTGGGATTGAGCTCGAGGGGGAGTGTTGAGATATCGAGCTCCACTCGTGATATGCTAGGGTGACCGTTGTGCATTTATGTCACCGACGTGTTAGTTGCAGATGCGGTTGGTACACCGCCCATGAATAATAGCTACATGATAGCTATCCTTATCTACTCTAGTTCGTGGCTCAATTAGTATGCCACCTTAGTTAGTTGAGTTTGGTTTGAGACCCATATATAGGGTTCTTCTATTTCTTTGTATGAGAGTTCTTTTGGCTTACACAACTAAGAAGAGGAAAACTGTTTTCAGCCTCCACCCTTGTGTGTCTTCCCCCATTGTGCAAGCAAGAAAGCTACAAGTGAGACTCCTTCCTTCTCTCCCACAATCTTGACATACTCTTCAAGAAAACCTTTCCAATTTTGCCATGACTAATTTTGTACTACAGTTTGAATAGTTTACTATTGCTTGGCAACATTTCCAGTCATATTAGGCTGCTCCTGATACTCTTGTATAATACCATCAACATCAATTTCAAAAACTAGAACCACATAAGAATTTTCTTGAAGAAATAACTCCTCCTCGTCATCTTCTACCTCGTCTGCGAAATTAATAGTTTGAGCTACTACAGGTCTAGCTGAAAATTTCAAAACAGTATTATTTAGTATGGATAACCTAATTTCCTTAAGTCCTCTTGGGATACACACATAGTCATTTACCCAATCTTGCTTAAGTATCCAGTTTGAACCAGAGTCTTCCCAACAGCATTGTATAAGAGTCTCCAATTTCTGACATTCTCAAAACCACAAAACTAACCCTAAAGTTCAGACCACTACTCAAATTTGTTGATTTCTAAGAATACCCAAAGGCTATAACCTCCTTTGGTCTTCCATCCAAAAATGGGGCTGGGAATAACTCTTCTTGCTTTGTTGCCAAATATGTATGTTCAAAAAGTATATTAACTCCTAAACCTTTATCCAATAAGACATCATCATATTTTTTTTCTGCATACTCGACTTGAATGGTGGGTACTTGATAATCCACAACTTCCTATTGAGTTGGTATGACTGCCTGACACTCAAGAATTACTTGATCTTGAATTGTTATACCTTCAAGAACTTCATGTTGCTTTTGCCTGATCTTTAGTAGTAATTTCTCCTTAAATCTCGATATTAGATCCAAAATTTTCTCCAAAGTCAAATGCAAAGAACACTTTGCTAAAGCTTGAAATAGCTCCTCAGAACCTCCTTACTGTAATTTCCCAGCATTTATGCTATCAAGAACCTACTCCTGATCATCAAGAGACTGGTTCTACTGTTCAAGAACATACTCCTGATATTCATCAGGAAACTGCTTCTGCAATTCAGACTTGAATCCTCTACATTATCAACTTGATTAGATTCAAATTCTTTAGCCATTTTTTGCATTTTTCTAACTTGCTTTGTTGCATTTTTCCTTGTCTTCTCTTACTCCTGCCAATCAAGCTTCATACCAGCTTGGCTCCTAGTTGCTACTAAAACCCTTGGTTCCTCTTGACATTCCACCACTTCAATACAATTAGAACAATCACAATGAATATGCATACTTGCAGCATTAATACTACTTGACACCCCCTTTGCTTCATGTTGAACCTTCTCTTACTAAATTTTCCTACAGCCAATAGTTCCTACACCATCAGGAGATTGCCTTTTCTCATCTTGATCAGGTAACTCTATAAGGACTGCTGTAACTAGGGAATCTATTGATGAGATGCTCCTACAAGTCTTTCGTCATTGTGGGACCTTGCTACTGGCATTCCTCTCTCAGTCCTATGTCTTGCCCAAAGTTCATAGTTTGGTCCAACAAAGTGTCCTTGATTTCCACAATAGTGGCATGCTCCAGTTTGGGTAGTTTGTTGTTGTGTCTAAAAATTTCCCCACGTCTCTCTTGCTTGCATTCTTCTAGGTCCTCTGAAGGGTCTCTGTGGTATGGTGTCAGGATTAATATGATTTACTGTAGCTAGTTGAATAAGTCTTGGCCTAGCCTGCATCAATGTCTTTTGCTGTGCCATCCTGACATTAGGATTATACCAGCATGTCCTAGTTTCATGGCCCTTTCTCTGACATATTTCACAATGCTTTTCCTTCTTCTTACTTTCAAAAATACCCAAATCTTTTAACTTTTTTTTAAATCATTTTATCCAACTCGATGTCCTCTAACTTCTTCCTATCTTTTTGCTTTCTTCTTTTTGGTCTTGGCTGATCCTGATTTCTTCTTCTTCTTATGTCTCCTCTTGCTAAAGTTATCTTCATTAGAATCACTTGAATCATCATCTAAATCTGAGCTGTAATCACTATCCTCAACATCACTATCCATGTCTAAATCTAATTCTGAATTTGTATCATAATTTGAGTTTGAAGAATCCTCATCTTTATTATTCTTAGATCTAGAGGTACCAAGTATTTTCTCCACTCTCATAGCTGCCCTAATCAATGTGTCCAATGTATCATTCTGACCCATCTCCACATTGGCAATGGGATTCAGAATCTTACCTCTCAAACCCTTCATAAAATAGGTAATATGCATTTCCACTGAAGGTGTATTATTAGCATCCAGCCTATTCATATAGGTTCCTAAATTTCTAGGCATAGTCCTCCACCAACATAGTCTTTTGTTTGATCTTGTTTATCTTCCTTAAAATATCTCATGGAGTTTTGTCCTTATGGAACATGCTTAAAAATGTTATTTTAAGAGCATCATATGAATTAAAGGCTGCCATGCCATAACTGGCAAACCAGTCCATAGCCTTTCCCTGAAAGGTGGCAACAAAGTGTTGCTTTTTGACTTGGTCCCCATACATTTGATTAAAGCCACTGGTTGTCCATCTTGTCTCGAATTGTGCCACATGGAAATTTGGGTCTTCTTTCTTCTTGCCTGAAAATTTGGATGCTCAAACCTTTGGATTAACTAACTGATTCTAATTCATTATGATTTTCTTCCTGGGCTTCCTTTGAGGTGTTAATGGATTAAAATTCAGAACCCTCTGAGATGAAATTCTAACCCTTAACAAAAATGTTCTTCCTAGCACTGCATGTTGTAGCCTCTCAAATGTTTGCTTAGGAGGGGTATCTTGTTGTTTAAGAGGTAATATATCCTCATCATTGGATAAATTTGTAGAGTCTGTTGAAGTGGAAGGAGAGTGATAGGATGTTGAGGTACCTGCAAAGGTACCCCTTCCAAAGAAATCTGCCTAGCATCAATAAACTACTCCTCATCCAGCCTGTCCAAGACTTCTTAACCTCTCCTATCATCCAGCCTTGCATCCTATTGTTGCTCACTTACTAAAGCCTCCCTAATTTTCGTGGATCTGCTCTTGGTAAAGATGGGATTGGAGATATAGGGATAATTGTCTAACATAAATACTACCCATAGAAGGCACCCTATCAAATCTCACATCTCCATGGAGAAATGGTGCAACATACAAAAACGATTCACTTTCTCCTCCATTGCAGCATTCATCCTTTTTTCTACCCCATTTCCAACCACCACATCTCAAATAACGGTTTATTCTAGATCTGTGCCTTAATCAAGAAAATGACTTCCCTAAAACTAGCAAGATCACCAAAGTGTTTAGGACATACATCACGAGAAAACAAAGAATACATCACCACATCATCGTCTTAAAAATAGAGAACATGAACATGAATATACTATCTGTGCAGACTTCAATCACCATAGCCAAGAGTTTTAGTGATTCCATAATGCAAATCAAAGACTCAAACATGTAAAGATCATGAATCAATTATTAAGAACAGCTTGGGTAGCCATTAAAAGCATGGCTCTGCCTTCCTATCTGTATTTTAGAATCACACGACTGACTTCAAGAAAAGTAACTCCCTGAATACCAGAATCAGCACGTGACATATAGATAATCAGTCCCATGACATTGTAATACACATATACATAGGCTGATCCATATATAAAAGTAAAAGACTAAGGTTACTAATGGAATTCATGGCCTAGGGATTTGTACCCCTAATAGGTTCTATCATCTAGGTTTTTCAAAGTCCACTCCATAACAGAAGGTAATGATGAGGATCAACTTGCAAGCTCGTGGTCCTAATTTGACAACTGAGGTCTCTATACATCAGCTAGCTCCATCAGAGTTGTCCCACAAGAACTTCTCGTCCGACTAGAGTGATCATAGTTACCCTTGGTTCATGGAGTGCAATGCTCTTTTCCAATGATCGGTTAGGATTTAGGTATCCTTAACGAAGTTCTGGCACAATCGTTGCACATTTCTTGTGAGATAATTTCTAATCAAGGTTTTAAGACCTTACCCTAGGTAAGGTCAGCTCTATCTAACTTTTTCTAATTAACGTTTCGTTCAATCTCTTGAGAGAAGCTCCCAACTTACCGAGTCCACCCATCCATAGGACGGATCCATTAGGGATCTCACCCACCTACTTCTTCCCACAAATGGTTTTCTTTAGTTTTTTAATTTCCTATCACATTAAGTTATGCTATATAAAAGAAGCTTCGTTAATTAACCCATTATCACATGTTCCTTCATGTAATTTTACGGCACAACACAAAGATACAAAAAACAATCTTTTGGCAAAACATATTTGTTTATTATTTCACAATGTCATTTACAATGATTTTTCCCTTCTACCTACGCACTTCTACCTACACAAAAGATAAGCCTTCATTCTCTAGAAATCCCTTCTGTCTATGCAAGAGAAAAGAAACCCTCCAAGATTTTCGTCCCTTCACTAGTACTACCGGGACTCTAGGATCTCATCCTGATTCGTGTGAGGGTCATGCAGTTCCTAGGAGCGATCAAGAGATTTACAGCTAGAGTCTCCCCTAGCACTCTTGCCTCCTCCTATTCCTAACGGATTCCTCACCGAGTGACCTCCCACTGCAAGGACCAGTCCAAAGCTCCTCACGGTGGTACAAAACAATCCCCCTTGGAGTAGGGTTCCATGTCTAGCCATGGGGAAGGCATAGCACAATCTTTCCTCTTATTATCTTGATTATGTATTTACAATCAGATCTAACTACTGCAAGCACAATCAATCTTTCATGTGCAACCATCAATGCATGCATAAATCAAAAGGAAACAACAACAAATGTTTTTAGCATAGGAAGCAACCCCACCCATATCTAGGGTTTCTCTTTTAAGGTCCCACCTTATTCTTAGGGTTTCGCTTCTTAATTGCAACTCTTTTTCAAGATCCGAAAGTTATTTCGCGAATCTGATTAATTGTAAAAAGTCTATTTTATCCTTATGAAAAATTTGTTATTTCCACCCTAAAAGATAATATGGGCATTTGTGCCTATGGTAGGCAATCCATGCGCTACCTTGCCCTAACCCGTGCTTAGCAGGATTTCAAATGCTTTTCCAAGTCTATTTAGACTTTAGAATTTGTATCAGTAAATTGTTATCAATGTCCAACAAGTCCTACAGACTTTCGATATTTATTTAATTTCTTGATATTGATAGTTTCAGGGTTGTTGAGTATTTCATAGTTATTTTCACTTCAACATTCTTGATATTTTAGGTTAGGTTTTCTCACTAATTCATACATGGGTCAACTCATGATATTGACATTCTTGCTAATATAATCGTTAATATTAACATTACGTGTGTTTTCAACAAGAAAATAATTTTTATTTGATTCTACCCATATTCTATGCTTTAATCGATGATGTTACCATTTACTAAACTTTCAACATTATCTAGAAAAATCAATTTTCTTTGAGCTATGTCCTAAGTGCAATGCTTATTGTTTTTTTGAAAACATTATTCCAAGCAATGCAAAATCATAAGTGTAATTTTTCTTTCATCTTTCAGACATCTATTTATATTTCCATGCATCTAATTTATGCGCGTCTAGTAACTATTTTTCTATGCAATTTTTTGTTGATTTAATGCACTATTTATTTGTAATGAATGAAGCTGAGGGGAGAGAGGATAAGAGCTGAAGAGAGAGCGAGAGAGAGCAAGAAGAAGAGAAAAGAAGACTAGAAGAGGAGAGAGAAAGACAAGAAATAGGAGAGAAGGAAAGAGGAAGCCATGGAAGCTGGAGATGAAGGTAAAGAGTATGATCTTGATAATAACTGGTTGCCCTAGTCTAGGGCTTTTACACCTTATATACCCCGGTCAGTGTGACTGGATGTCTAAACCCTAGTTAGTGTGTGTTCGGTTTGTTACAATCCATCCCCACCCTGAAGGTTTTTCCCTAAAAAACAAGGAGAAGTGGAGGGGAGTGATGGGTGGGCTAAGGGAGGGTTGTAGAGTACTACTTTGAGCCCTTTGGCAATGAAAATTGGGTGGGTAGAGAGTTGGGATAGCATGCTAGATCGGCCTACTGAAGTAAACAGGTCATAACTTTTGATAGGCTACTCCAAATAGGGCATACTATATGTTGAAACGGAGCTTATGATGAGTACTTTTAGCCTATGTAGGGTGCACATGCCTAAGATTTGAGTAAGTACAAAATTGTTCTAAAATATTGTGCAGTCTGTAGGTAGAGGGTGCTCAAAAGGGGCATGACCGGCTAGTCTTCCAACCATGGGGCCTCATGTAGGTAAGGGAATTCACTGACAATGGTTGTTGGGTGCCAGGAGGCTTCTTCTAGGGGTAGGCCTTGCCATTTGATGAGCTATTTTTTAATGGATTGAGACCATAAATGCTTATCTTACTACTCAGTGATTGCTTCAAGAATATACTGAGTGATTCCTTCTTCATGTATGGGGGGGAGTTCTTCCACATAGTCCACTGAGGATCCCACGAAGGGTTTCAGCTGGTTGGCATGAAACACATTGTGGATTTTGGTGCTAGGGGGAGTTTTAAGCGGTAGGCCAAGTCACCAACTCTCTTCAAGAATTGGTATGGGCCATAGAAGCGGTGGGCCAACTTGTTACTACTGTCCTCTTTGAGAGTCGAGTAGCAGGACTTAGGAACTTTCAAAAGAACCAATTCCCCTTCTTGGAATTCTAAATGCTTTTATTTCTCATCAACATAGAGTTTCATGTGTATTTGGGCCTTTTGAAGGTTCATTTTACATTGTTGAAGTAGGGCTTGCATGCAATTCAAACTCTGAGGATTGATCTTATCATTAAATAAGACTGTGGAGAGAGGGACCTTATACCCATATAAGGCCTCAAAAGGAGAAACTCCAATGCTAGAGTGTGTGGAGTTATAATATGCAAAGTCAGCCAAGTGGAGCCATGTATCCCAACTATGTTGTACATCATGGCAAAAGTGCCTCAAATATGTCTCGAGTCATTTGTTCACTCTTTTAGTCTGGCCATCAGACTGAGGGTGGTATGCAGTGGATGGAGCAAGCTTGGTCCCCATGGAGGTGAAAATTGTCTACTAGAAGTTGCTCATGAACTTGGCATCCTAATCATATACTATAACTTGTGGCAAGCCATGCAACTTGAAGACATTTTCCATAAATTGAGTGGCCACCTGAGAGGCAGTGTATTGGGTCTTAGTGGAGATAAAGTGGAGGGCAGCTTTGGTGAGGCGATCAACTACCACATAGATACTATTTCACCCTTTCTTGGTCGTGGGAAGGCCAGTGATAAAGTCCATTGTGATTTGAGTCCATTTCCCTTCAGGGATAGGGAGAGGCTGCAAGAGGCCAGCGGGCCTAAGTGTACTATCCTTCTTCTGTTGGCATGGAACACATTTGGTCACAAAGTCCTTGACATCCCTCCATAAGATTTTCCAATGAAAGCTCTTGGCAATCCTGTCATATGTTTTGAAAACACCCAAGTGACCAGCCGTGGGGCAAGAATGCATATCTTCCATGCTTTTCTACGTGAAGGGGGAAGTGTGGGGGATGTCAATCTTGCCATGGGACCAAACAAGGACATGTTTGAGCTGATATTGGGAGTTTTGAGCCATGACCCCATGCTGTAATTTCTGAAATATGTGGCTGAAGTGATCATCTAACAAGTAAGCCTCTTGATGCTCTTCAACCCAATCACTGTGCAATTCAGAGATAGAGGATACTCTACGTGCCCACATTCAAGAGAGTGAATTAGCCACAATATTATCATTTCCCTAAGTGTGCGAGATGTCAAAGTCATAGTTCTGTAAGGTTGCCACCCATCGCCTTTGCTTGGGAGTCAAAGTGGACTGAGTAAAGAAGTACTGGAGGACTCGGTGGTCGCTTTTCACCTGGAAGTGGCTGCCATACAAATAGTAGTGCCATTTCTTGATCGCATGGAGGATGGCCAACATCTCCTGGTCATATACATTCATTTGCATCTCCTTCTCATCAAGTTTGCAGCTCTCAAATGCAATCACACTATGCTCTTGCAAAAGTATTGCACCAATAACCCAACCACTAGCATCACAATGAATGGTAAACAACTTAGAGAAGTCGGGGCAAACAAGGATGGGGGCTGAAGTGAGTGCATCCTTTAATTGTTTGAAGCTATGATCAGTAGTGGCATCCCAAAAGAATAACTCCTTTTTTAAGTGATTAGTTAAAGGTGCTACAATGGTGGCATAGTTCTTAATGAAGCATATGTACAATGAGGAGAGACCAAGGAAGCCACACAAAGAGGTGGTGGTGGAAGGAGTGGGCCAATCTCTAACACATTGCACCTTCTTTGGGTCAGCCTATATGCCATTTTTGCTCACAATATGTCCCAAGTACTCCATGGATGTTTGCATGAAGGTGCATTTTCCTTAGCAAAGAGTTGATTCTCTCTCGATATGTCAAACACCCTTTTGACATGTGTCAAATGCTCCTTGGACGACTTGCTGTAAATGAGGATGTCATCAAAGAAAACAAGCACAAACTTGAACAGAAAGGGTTGTAGGACTTTGTTCATGAGGCTTTGAAATGTGGTGGGGGCATCGGTCAACTCAAAAGGCATCACAAGAAAATGATAAGTCCATTATCAATTTGCAATACCATTTTGATCTCATCTCCCTCCCTCATATGAATCTGATGGTAGCCAGAGCGCAAGTCAATCTTAGTGAAAAAGCATGCCCCTTTCAACTCATCCAACAAGTCGTCAATTAGTGGGATGGGGTAACAGTTCTTCACCGTGATTTTGTTTAAGTCTTTGTAGTCAATGCACATGCAAAAGGAGCCATCTTTGTTTTTTACTAATAGGACAAGGGATGCATAGAGGAAAGAACTCGGTTCAATGAAACCCGTCTCTAATAACTCCTTGACTTGCTTTGTAACCTCTTTATGCTCACACTTGGAGAGTCTGTAAGGGGGACTTGTTTACTGGCTTGGAATGGGGCTCTAAGTCAAGTGGGTGGTCCACTTGTCTCTTAGGAGGGAGGGCTATAGACATCTGAAATAGGTCATTGTATTCCTCAAGTAAGGCCTACAAGGTTGAATCATTAGATACTGCAGAGGGTTGATTTGAGTTGTCCTTATTCAAT
Source organism: Lygodium microphyllum (assembly GCF_053477565.2). Classification (NCBI taxonomy): domain Eukaryota; kingdom Viridiplantae; phylum Streptophyta; class Polypodiopsida; order Schizaeales; family Lygodiaceae; genus Lygodium; species Lygodium microphyllum. Next base: position 2,197,051 of record NC_141146.1, on the reverse strand, counting down.
TGCAAGACAAAGATTTGTGAGCATTTCTTAAACTCCCTTTTGAGTTGTTTTGCTGCAATTAGCTGAAAATCAGCATGATCTTGAACTCCCTCTAAGTGAATAGGCTACCCATGCATCATAAACTCCATGTAGAGCTAAGAGAAGTCCATAGAAAATTTTCCCAATTTTTTTAGTCAATCACAGCCCAAGACAACATCAATGGGGCCCATATCTAGGGCAATCAGATCAACCAGTGCCACATAATTTTCAGCCAAGCATAAGGAAACTGCAGGACATGCATGTGTGTAGATTTCTTCTTCTCCATTTGCTACTTGGACCTTCAAGATGTGGTGGAGTGCCAGAGGAGTGCATTTCAACCAATCAATGGCTAATTTATTGACAAAACTGTGTGTGTGTGTGTGTGTGTGTGTGTGTGTGTGTGTGTGTGTGTGTGTGTGTGTGTGTGTGTGTGTGTGTGTGTGTGTGTGTGTGTGTGTGAAGGATTTTATGACGTAATTTTTTTAAAAGTTATGAAATATTTATCAAAATTTAAGAGAAGGTTTGGATTATTTTAACGAATATTATGACTAATAAAAATATTGTAAAATCATCAATAAATTAAATTATGTTTTAATAATTTATAAAAGTTATTAAATTTTCAAAATGATCATAGTTTGAAAAAGATGATAGTTAATAAAACAACTTTTGAACATTAGTATTGGATCCACAAAAATTTAAAAGTAAATCTTTTAAAAAATAATTTTTAAATTTTCTTTTTCTTGATAAAGCATTAAATAACTTAGCTTAAGCTATTCTATGTAGAAACGAATGGGTGAATAATATCAAACTAAGTGTATTTGACCAAGTAGTTAGTGCGTTTATACTTAGTAATCGCATGTACATACATTTTAATGCTTCCATATTAGTATTTTACTATATTGTAGACTAAGTTCTTTTTGTGTGGAAGACGAAGGAAAAATGAAGAAGATCTCGGGTCTACTTTTCTATGAGCTCAATTCTCCATTATGTGTGTATACTCTTGGTTACTTTACCTCTCTTTCCTCGTATTTGTTTATATCATAGCAAAGTAGTCCCATACATGTGCAGAGCTCAATCAAAGGCTAAAGTGAAGGCAATGGAGTGTGAAAGAAAGAAAGCAAGCACGAATATAGCTGCATGAGCCTTCTGAGGCTGGTGGGGATGTAGTCTCTATGATGGCCTTGGTTCTGGCCCTACAAGTTGGTCAAAAGTAATTTCTAGGTATACTACAGATTCAACTGTGTTTACCATTTCCCAATGTAGAGGTTATAGATTTTGGATCTATAAGTTTTCAAGTGTTTTCTAGGTTGCAAACACAAAGAGAGCATCTACATAAAAATTACAAATTGTAGTTATTGTTGTGCAATTAGTGAAAAAAATGTGTGTTTTGGTTATAATGTACTTGGTATTAGCTTGGTTCCAAATTATATGCCTTGGAGGCTTCTTGTCTTGTCAAAATGTCTAATGATTTTAACCAAATGGTTAGTGAAAAGCTTGATAAGAATATGTATCCTACATGGAAGTTCAACATGATAAATTTCTTGAAGAAAAAAGGCATTTGGAGCTATATAAAGGAGACATGGCAATGCCACTCAAAGTCCCTTAGCAAAATGTTATTATAGAAGAAATAATGATTTAGAAGGATTAGGAGCAGACATGAAGTAAAGTTATGTATTGGCTATCTGTGAGTGTCACAGATAGTATAATGGACTATTTGTAGAAATCATAAATTCTCGCTATTGCTTGGAAGATTCTAGCAAGGTTATTTGAGGTACACACAAAGGCTAGAAAGCTATAACTCAAGTCAAAGCTAAATCAAGTTAAAAGAGGGAATCTATCCATTAATGACTATGCATTAAAGATAAAGTGTATTATCAAAGCTCTCAAATATATCAATGCAATTGATAATAATGATGTTATGTGAGCATACTTGCATAGACTTGGAGATAAGTACAAGAGTTAGAAGTTATCTATAAATGACAAGGATGATATCTTTAACTTTGCAAATCTGATTTCTGTGTTGATACTTGAGGAGAAAATCCTTGGCTTGAATTCTTCTTCTTCTCAAAGTAGGAGTAAGTCTAAACAAGTATTTTAGTCTACTGCCAAAGGTAGAGGTTTTGGCCTTGGCCAAGGCCAAGGTGGTGGTCATTGTCAAAGTTATGGTGTACAACAAAATAGGGGAGGATAGTCCTAAGAAAGGGGGAGGTAAAGAGGACAAGTTGCAAATCTTAATCGACCACAAAATTTTGGTGATAGTAGGAAATATTAGCATTATGGTGAGAAAGGTCACATTTCTAATAATTACTTTGAAAAGAAGACTTAAACTAGAAATAGGAAAAAGTGGCAAGGTAATTATGCTTCCACAACAAAAAACAATGATGACATAAGTGAGTAGCTCTTTGTCATGCAGCATTTTATGAATACCATGAAAGTTGATGGTTCATCTAAGAATGATGTATAGTGTGTGGACTCATGTACCTCTAACCACATGACTTCCCATGGAGAGTGGTTTAGAGAGATGGGTAGTCTAGAGTCTCCAGGATATGTGGAGACATGGCATGATACATTCCATGAGAAAAAATAACCATTACTATATCGAAACTATAAGAATTTTAAGTGATGCCTAGAATAGGGCTAATGTAGTAAAAAGGACATAACTTTTGATAAGAACCTCTCAATGAGACAAATATGGCATCAAAATCTAGAAGACATCCAAAAGTATGTATTCATTGCATAAAAATTCAAGTTCGATGTGGTTTGGCTAATTAATTTTATTGCATAAGTTTAATACAAATTGTTTTTTCATGTTCTATGAGTCACCAAGATCCATTGCCTCACAACTTCTTCTATAGATTCCAAGCCTTCTTAAGTTTGAGGATTAGTGTTCAGATCAACATCATAAGGCAAGTGAAATGAAATAATCACTTCAACCAAATTGATATCCGTCAAAATAAGGGTCATTAATGTTATGGATATCACTCGCAAAAACATAGGTCATCTCGCTTCCTACCCTTACTAGATAATCTAATTGATCTACAACTAAAACAACAAAAATTTATGAAAGAGGCACACAATCATGGCCATGCCATGTTAAAGGTGGAGAAGAAGTGAAAGCAGGAGTGGAAGCATGAAGAGAGCAAGAGTTATGAAGGTTCAAGTAAGAAGAGAGAAACTGATGTGTGGGAACTTCAACCATCACAATGTGTGACCAAACTTCCCCTTATTCTATTGCCACTAAAAGAATATAGAATAAAGTAATAGTGATGGGCATCCACTGTTGAGATATCGAGCTCCACTCGTGATATGCCAGGGTGACCGTTGTGCATTTATGTCACCGACGTGTCAGTTGCAGATGCGGTTGGTATACCGCCCATGAATAATAGCTACATGACAGCTATCCTTATCTATTCTAGTTCGTGGCTCAGTTAGTATGCCACCTTAGTTAGTTGAGTTTGGTTTGAGACCCATATATAGGGTTCTTATATTTCTTTGTATGAGAGTTCTTTTGGCTTACACAACTAAGAAGAGGAAAACTGTTTTCAGCCTCCACCTTTGTGTGTATTCCCCCATTGTGCAAGCAAGAAAGCTACAAGTGAGACTCCTTCCTTCTCTCCCACAATCTTGACATGGTATCAGAGCCTTGTTCATGGTAAGGAGCTCAAGAAAGAAAGCCAAGCTCGCGGTGTTCTGGTAAGAGGAGCAGTGTTGCTTTCATTTTTTGTTTTGGGAGCAGATCTCTGCAGGCAGCACAACCGAAAATTGCAAGAGTGCATTGTCTCAGGTTGAGACGCCCTTCGCGGTGAAGCAAGAGGGCAGTATATGCTGCGGGATAGGGCTCTAGCCCTCGGCGACCCTGTTTTTTTTATTTGAGGCCATTTGGGGGCCTATTTTGGAGGCGGAAGTTTTCTGCATGCACTCAGGAAAAAGCCCTGTTTTATGCTGTGCGACCACTGTTCTACAGGTCGGTGAAAAGTTACCACAGATATTGCATCGTATGCTCGTGTGCAGAGACATTGGGAGTTACAGAATCATCCTTGATTCCTGTATATGCAAAATCGTCACTAGGAAGTGACTGTGTGGTCAAATACCACTTTCACTAGTTTTGCAGATTTACCCTTGTGAGGCTGAAGCTGTGTTCTTTGCAGTGACAGAATTTTTTGCAGTGTTCTGTAATGGCATCTGATTCTCTTTCACAGATTGTCACTGAAAATCTTGACAAGAACAACTTCCAAGCATGGAAGTTTAGAATGACGAATTTCCTTATGGGAAAAGGATATTGGGAATTTGTTGCAAGAAATGAAGAAGAACCAGTTCTTTCTGATGTTCCCAATCAACAGCAAATGCAGGCATTTAAAGCATGGCATGAGAGAGCCAGGAAAGTTATGTACTGGTTGTCTATCAGCATTTCAGACTCTATGATTGTGCATATTCAAGATGCAAGTACGCCAAAGGAGGCATGGGATACTTTGTCAAAAATGTATAGCACAAATACGCAAGCCAGGAAAATGCAGCTCAAGCAAGAGTTGCACAATGTGCAAAGAGAAAGTATGAGCATCAATGACTACCACATGAAGGTGAAAAAGATTGCAGATGCACTTGCTTCCATTGGGTCGCCAGTGGAAGATGATGATTTAGTCTCAGTGACCTTGAATGTTCTAGGAAAGGATTATGCACAGTTCCGAACATCCATTTCCGTTCGTGAAAGATTTCCTGATTTTGAGGAGTTGATTGCTCTTCTAATTTCTGAGGAGCAGAGAAATGGTGGTGCATCTTCTTCAGGAGGAACTTCAAAAGAAACTGTCTTCTACTAAATGCTGGAAGAGGTAGAGGCAGAGGTAGAGGAGGCTGTGGCAGAAATCAGAATATGCAGCAAACTCAAGAAAACCAGTCCTATGGAGGAGGACATGGTAACTCTAGAGGCAGGGGGGAGCCAAAGAGGTCGTGGTGGATGGCAAAGAGGCCAAAGTGCAAACAACAATGTTGAATGCTACTACTGTGGTAAAATGGATCATACTGCTAAAGACTGCTATAAAAAGCAGAATGACATCATGAATGGAAAATTTCAACAAGGGAATTATGCATCTTCTAGTAGACAGGGTGATGACATAAATGAGCATTTGTTTATGGTGCAGCACATGAACAATTCTGTGACAAGTGCAGAAGAAAGCAACGATGTGTGGTATGTTGACTCAGGTGCATCAAACCACATGACAGGTCATGCAGAATGGATGGAGGATGCAAGGAAAATGGAAAAACCAGGATTTGTGGAGACTGATGATGATACTGCACATCCTATTGTGCAGATTGGAAAATTTCCTTTGTTTATGCAGGATGGGAAAAAGAAATACCTGTCCGATGTATTTCATGTCCCGAATATCACCAAGAATCTGGTTTATGTTGGTCAAATGGTTGAGCAGGGCTTGCAGGTCAGATTTAATCCTCATGGATGCTTTGTTGAGGATATGAAAAATAAAGGTCGCTTGATAGCAAAAGGAAAGAAGAAGGGTAGAATGTTTACGTTGGATGCAGACATGTCTGAATTGAGTGCAGTAATGTTTGCACATGGGACCGGTGTAGTTGCAGATATTGATATCTGGCATAAATGCATTGGTCATGTTAATGTACAGCGACTTAAATTAATGCAGGTCCAAAATATTGTTTTGCAGGATTGCCTAAATTCAAGGTTGCAGAAATGCATAAGGTATGTGAAGCCTGCCAATTTGGAAAACAGGCAAGGAAACCATTTCCTAGACATGTTCAAGAGAGTGAGAAGCCATTAGAATTAATCCACTCTGATGTGCGGACTACTAAAGCTGCATCTCTTGGAGGCTGTCATTATTTTGTCACTTTTATTGATGACTATAGCAGAAAAGTTTGGGTGTATTTTATGAAAAAGAAAAGTGAAGTTTTTGGGCATTTCAAAACTCTTAAAGCTATGGTTGAAAAAGAAACAGGCCTGCAAATAAAATGCCTAAGGTCAGATGGAGGGGGAGAGTACCTCTCAAATGAGTTTACAAGGTTCTTGCAGGAGCATGGCATAAAGCAGCAATATTCATGCAGTCATACCCCACAACAAAATGGAATTGCAGAAAGGAAAAACAAGCATCTTGGAGAGGTATCTCATGCCATGCTCAATGAAAAAGACCTGCCAGATTTTTATTGGGCTGAGGCAGTTGCTACAACAGTCTACATAATGAACAGGAATCCCACTACAACAATACATGGGATGACTCCAGAGGAGAGGTATACTGGTAGGAAACCAAATATTTCTCATTTAAAAATTTTTGGTTGCATTGCCTATGTTCATGTGCCAGATGAGTTGAGATCCAAGTTGGATCCAAAAGCTGAGAAGTGCATCTTTATTGGTTACTCTCTGCAGCAGAAAGGGTATAAATGTTATAACCCTTCTACTCGTAAGTTTACAGTGAGCAAAGATGCTGTTTTTTATGAGATGAGTAGCTGGTATAAACCAATAAATGTGATTGATGATGTAGATGCACAAAATGGTAATGCTGCACAGAATTCACAGCAGCAGTCACAAAATATTAGTGGACCTGGAGTGTCCTCTAGCAGTGGTTCATATTCTTCACCATGGACAGGAAGATTGAGATCAGGAGAATCTCCTCAAAACAATGCAGATAGTGGTATGCAGGTTTCACGAAAAGGAAAAGAGAAGGTAGATCAGCCCATGTTTGATATGAATGCAGGTCACTCTTATGTGGATGGTGAATCCAGTGGATCAGAACAGAGTATTGATGATGAGTTGGGTATTCCTTCTATTGTTACACCTGGAGTAAGGAAGACCAGGGATGTTTTGAGAGCACCTGGGAGTGAACCTACTTTGCGCAGGTCTACCAGAGCTAGGTATCCTGTGGATAGGCTGAAATATGATGGATTTACAGCCATTCACTATGCATATATGGTCAAAGTGATACAGGAACCAGAACCCACTTCTTTTGAGCAAGCCATGGGAAAAGAAAAATGGGAGAAAGCCATGGATGAAGAAATGGATGCCTTGGAAGCAAATGCTACATGGGAGTTAGTACCTTTGCCTAAAGGTAAGAATGCAATTGGCTGTAAGTGGGTTTATAAGGTGAAGCACAATGCAAATGGTTCTGTGAACAGATACAAGGCAAGATTAGTAGTCAAGGGGTATGCACAAACATATGGCATTGACTATGAAGAAACATTCAGTCCGGTTGCAAGGATGGCAACCGTAAGAGCAATCATTGCTATGGCTGCATCAAAGGGATGGTCTTTACATCAGATGGATGTAAAGAATGCCTTCTTGCATGGTGATTTGCAAGAAGAGGTCTATATGGAGCAGCCACCAGGTTATGTGCATGATTTTCATCATGAGTTTGTTTGCAGGTTGAAGAAAGCCTTGTATGGCTTGAAGCAAGCACCTAGAGCATGGTCTGACAAGATAGGACAGTATCTTGTCACTATTGTCTTTCAGATTTCCAAGGTAGATTTCTCACTTTATGTGAGAAAAACAGAGAAAGGTATTATGCTACTTGTCATTTATGTTGATGATTTGATTATGACAGGTGACAGTGATGAAGATATCCTTCATGTGAAAATGCTATTGAAGCAGAAGTTTGAGATGAAGGATTTGGGAGAGCTGCATTATTTCTTGGGCATTGAGGTGATTAGATCACCAAGTGGGATACAGCTCTTGCAAAGGCAGTATGGATTGGACATGCTGTCCAGATATGGGATGACAGGCTGTAAGCCTATTTCAGTTCCTTTGGAGCAGAATGTGAAGCTGAGCGCAGATGCAGGTGAGCTTCTGGAAGACCCTACTATGTACAGACGCATAGTAGGAAGTTTGATTTATATGACTATTACCAGGCCAGATTTGAGCTATGCTGTTGGATTGGTAAGTCAGTTTATGCAAGCTCCAAGGAAACCACATTTGGATGTGGCTAGACGCATACTCAGATATGTGAAGTCTACATTGCAGTATGGACTATTTTATGAGACTGGGGTTCAGATACAGTTGCATGGATACACTGATGCTGATTGGGCTGGTAGTATTTCTGATAGACGATCTACCAGTGGATATGTGTTCTCTTTTGGGAGTGCTGCAGTCACTTGGAGCAGCAAGAAACAGCCTACAGTTGCCTTGTCGAGCACAGAGACTGAGTACAGGGGTGCAGCAATGGCTGCATGTGAGGTAGCTTGGTTGCATAAGCTACTTTATGATATGCATCAGCCTACAGATGGGCCAGTTGTCATTTATTGTGACAACATGAGTAGTATACACTTGGCAAATAACCCAGTCTATCATGCTAGAACAAAGCACATTGAGGTGCATTATCACTATGTGCGGGAGAGGGTTTTACTAGGTCTTATTGATCTAGTTTATGTCAGCACACAGGATCACGTAGCTGACATATTCACGAAGGCATTGGGCGCAGAGAAGCTGTGCAAGTTCAGAGACCTGCTTGGTGTGCAGGAATTGGGATTAGCTCGAGGGGGAGTGTTGAGATATCGAGCTCCACTCGTGATATGCCAGGGTGACCGTTGTGCATTTATATCACCGACATGTGCAACTAGGCAACATATCCATAGTGCCTCCTTATAAGCCTCAATGATTGCAATATACTCAAACTTGGTAGTAGACAAGGTCATGTATTTTTGTACCATGGACATCCAAGACATAGCATCTCTAGCAAAGGTAAAGATATAGCTCTAGATGGACTTTCTATTATCTACATGTCTTACATAATCTAAGTCAGTATAATCCACGACTCCTATGTCCTAGTTACCATAGAAAATGCACATATCTATAGAACCTTTAAGTTCTCATGATACCCTTGATGATGTCCCAATGTCACCTGCTAGATGTATCCATATAACATGCCACAACTCCCATTGCAAAACCTATGTTAAGACAAGTGGTTATCATGGCATATATCAAACTACCATGGCGGATGCATCTGGAACCTTGGCCATGTCGGTCCTCTCATAATCAAATTGTGATAAAGAGAGTGGCAGGAAAGACTAATTCAAGTTGTATCAATTCCAAAAGGATCGATGGTTTCTCAACCAATTGGACACATATGAGACGTGAAGAACGCCTGCATTCCAATCCATGTTTCTTAAAGATGTAGAAATGCTTTGAAGGATTGATAACACACGAAACCCCAAATGGAAAATCTATCTAACTAACATTCATATGAAAAGGTAATGGATAGCCAATAGGATCACTATCCTATGTATGGAATTTCTTAAGTACTTTGTGAATGTACTCCTTATGGGACAAGCAGACAAGTCTCTTAGAGCAATGGCATGTAATGCACATACCATAAGCGTAGGGTAGTCATCTTGACTAGAAGAGGGAAGATCTCCTCAAGATTGACTCCCCTTTTTTGCTTAGCACCCTTACTAACTAATTGGGCATTTTATTCTAGCTTACAGTGGCTAGGGGTACTCTTTAGCTTGTATATCCACTTGCATGGCAATGCACACTTTCTATCAGGCAAGGAAACCGAGTCCCTTGTATGGTCTTTTTGTACTGAATCAAACTCAGACTACATATCCCTCTTCCAAAAATGAGAATTACCTCTATGCATAGCCTCCTCATAGATAAGTGGCTTAGCATGGTCTATTAGCATGACATTATCCATCATCGATGGCTCATAGGTAAGTGGCTCATTAGAGTTTATCACCATGACATAATCTATATAGGGCTCATAGTGATTAGGAGGATGTGAAGCTCTAGTGGAGCATCTCAAAACTAGTTGTGGGGTCTAGTGTACTCGCATGTCCTCTCTCTCCAATATCATAATCCAATATCAATAGGTAGATTTTGGGCCACTACATCATCCAACAACTGCAGTAGGTTATCTTACTAGGTTTGGTTATACTATAACAGGAGGCTTCTCCTAAAAGATCACCCTATGTGCCTCAATCACCTACTGTAATCTCATATGCATCTTTTTTTCATGGAAAATAACATCAGCCCTACATCCCCATATCAAAGGGAGATGCATTTGATAGAATTTGGATCGAACTTATTATGCTTGTTTTGGGAAATATGGTGAAAAGTCTTATATCCAAGGACTCACAAGTTCCATTTGAAGCATTCTTTTTTATGTGTCCCTTCTTGTTACAAAAATAGCATTGAACATCCTTTTTAATGATCCTTTTTGCTATGTGACTTGCTTCTTGACTTGCCTCTCTCATTAGAGGTCCCTCTTGCATTTGATCTTTCTCTCACCATAAGTGCACTGTAGCTCTTTGACCTTGTATTATTCTTTCTATTCCCCTCATCTATGAGCAAACTGATCTCAATATTAATACTTATAAGACCACTTGTGCATGCAAAGTTACTAATAATAGTCTTGAAATATTAGGGTTCACTACATATATAACGTGCATTCAAAACTTATTTAAAAATACATTATCTATGAATTTTTCCTAAGAAAAACATGCCCCTTTTCTATTCATTGTGAATTACCCCTTTATATGGCACCCCTCTATATGTTTAAAAAATCTCATAGAAGTACTTAGAAAATCCATTCTTTTGAATCTATGTGATATATATTTATGAGTGACACTACCTATGCACCCCACCCCCCTCCTCCCCTCTCCCCACATAGCCTGAAAATATTCATTTTTTATGTGTCCCTTCTTGTTACAGAAATAGCATTCCATATCATTTTTGCTATGTGACTTGCTTCTTGACTTGCCTCTCTCACTAGAGTTCCCCCTTCATTTGATTGTTCTCTCACTATAAGTGCACTGGAGCTCCTTAACCTTGCATTATTCTTTTTATTCACCTCTTCTATGAGTAAACTACTTTCACCACTAGTAAAACTACGTATGTAGTTACTAATAGCAGTCCTGAAAGCTTGAGGTTCACTATACATATAAACCCCCTATATCACATGTATTCAAGGCTTATTTAAAAGTACCATTCTCTATGAATTTTGTCTAAATAAAATACACTCCTTTTCTATTCAAATTATGAATTGTTATTTATATGGCACCCTTTTGTATGTTTAAATAATTTAATAGAAGTATCTCAAAACTCTATTCTTTTGAGCCTACGTGATATACTCATACACCCAAAAGCATTCCAATTCTCAAAATTTAAAGGGAACTAACAAGAACATGGCCTTCAATGAATCATGAAGACAATCTTCTAAGATGTCAATTGGTTGAAAATCTTGTTAAAGTCATTGATGTAATTAGAAATTGAATCCCCCTCCTCCATGAAAAGATGAATGAGCGATTCTTTTTTCATACACCATATGCACTTGCCATGAGTGTTCACATTGAAAGACATAGAAATTGAGAGTGTCAACATAATAGTGGAGCATGCCAACTCATCTAATTCCTGCCAACCTTTGCATCAATGTCCTTAGACTTAATCCCACTACATTTAATTGGCTTCACCTATTTCTTCTCGACTTATGCATTGTATATTTGCTCTTTGAAATACGAAAAGATCGTACCATCAAGATTTTCAATATTGAACAATGCATTCTTTGAACTCTATGGAGAAGCCATAATGAGAAAATTACGTCTACATGCCAAAAGTAGCAAGATATCTCCAATTACAACCTCAAAGTAAGCCAACAAACTACAAACAGAGTGCTCTACAAGAAATCAAGTACAAAAAGTTTGTACACATGAATGGCCTTTTCCATAAATCCTCATTCTTTTAATACAAGAATCATAGGATTAGGGTTCCCCCATGTTCCTTGGGCATCCTATCCCTTTAGCAGTCTTTCTGACTAGTCATGGCTTTTCTTAATGCTTCTAAACCTTAGTCTTGGAAAAAAATTTGAATAATACAATTGACAACTTCAAGGTATTGCTGGTTGTAATAAGTTGCACGGATAGGAGCCTAGATCTCTACAAAATAATTATAGGCCACTTTTCTCTATTTTCTATTTGCAATTAACATTATCCCCCCTCTTAAATAAGTTCACATCCCATGGCATTTACATTAAAGATATGGTGCTGCTACTAGTGAGAGGGTTTGGGATGTTTGATAAGGGAGTTTGATAGGGAGGAGGGATGCTTTATTATATGAGAAGATTTGTGAGAATAGGCTCAAAGTAGTGGTGTAGAGAAACTCGATATTGGGTAGGTTGTCTTGAAGAGGAAGAATAGTGATGGTCAATTATAGAGGAATCATTATGATTGCAGGCCACTGATATTAATCTATCTTAAGGAGCTCCATTGTATCTATTGAGTCACTATGCTCTTTCTATCGGGTGTCTCTACCTTACTTATGTAGTGATTTGTATATGTAAGTACAACTACGAGTTGGGTCAAATTCCAAGTAGGATTGGAATGTTGCTCTGGGTGACATGCCCTTCAAGCAAAGCAGTTATGTCCTACCCTTGATGTGCCCTGAGGTTGTGATGTGGGGAAGGGGGATAGGGTGTTTTCCTAGGTGCATTGTGCTTTTTTATTTTTTCTTTATCTTTACTTTTTCTTTAGAAAAGCATAACAAACTACAAGTGATAAATGAGGAGAAACAAATCATTCAAGAAGTGGCTTGAGCTGAGAATGTATCTTTTGATGTAGTCAAGTAGCTCCAATCATGACTTGAGTAGAAAGGATATGTGCACATGATAAACCTACTCTCCACCATATCCTCTAGTATAACTATGTAAAAATAAGTAGTAGGACTTGTAGATGAAGGCAAACCATCACCACTCAATCAATTCTAGCATTGACATAAAAAAAGAGTGGTAATAGCCCATCTCCATAAGGTCTTACCATTGTTGTAGGAGCTTGATTAGAAGTCTAAGGTAATTACAAGTGGTGATGAAGGAAGGATTAGTGCAATTTCTGAATTCTTTTATGAAATGAAGAAAGTAAGAGACTAGGTCAATGGGGTGGAATAAGTAGATCAATGGGAATTCTTTTACAAAATGACCAAAGAAAGAGACTAGGTCAATGAGATTTAATAAGTAGCTATTGTTGATGTGAGTTGCTTTGATGTTAGGGATATTTGGAAAGTTGTACCTACCATCCTCTTTCTCTTGGTGCTCCTAGTGGTCCCTCCTTGGATAGGGACAAAAGAATGAATTTGTTCGCTCTTATTTTCAAGAGTGAATGAAAGCTTCCCAAGCCCTCTTGTTGCCTTCCAAAATGGAATAGTGCCATTGTGGGAAGCCTAGCCACACTTTTCTAGGCTTCAACTTCTGGTATCTTCCCTTGCTTCCTTGAGCTCCATGAGATTTTTAATAGGCCTCAACATCCAATGGATCTAACCACTTCATTGCAATATTCTTATCTCTTTGTATGAGTAGCCCTATTGTGCACAAAGAAAGTGCCCTTCCAAATCTGCTCTCTTCATTGACCTTGAAATCAAGCATTACAAAAGGTTTGGACTCCTATTTTCTTTGTATCTCTATAGTGTTTCGTTCGAGTTCTCTTCCTCATCCTATGGGAAAAGCTTAAGGGAAATGGGATATTCTATTACCTTTTGTGATCAAGCTCTCAATGTTTGCATCATGGTTGAGTAGGCCTCCTTTAGATTTGGATATTTCTTTTCTTTAGTAGAGCACTCTTCTAGCTCCCCTATATCAAAATCTTGTAGCTTAAGTACTATAGTCTCTAGTCTATGCATAATACATAATAGGAGTGCTTTGCTATATTCAAAAATATAGCATACTACTACAAGTATTGTAGAGAGTAACCCTACTTCTTTAGGAAATGAATAGAAAACTCAGAAATAACTTCATAAAACTATGAGAACATACTATATGACTTTTGTCAACATTATGGTGACAAATAAATAATAATAATGCTAAAATATGATAGAAATAGAGTAGAGAAAATAGCCAAATTGTCAAAGTAGATTTGTATTCATGAAATCCTATCATTACAAATAGTCCTGACATAAGCAAAATGATAAAGAAAGTGTGTCTTTTTAGGCCACACCTATAACATCCATAATAATTACATATCATGTGATTTCTTAAGCCTATTCACATCAAGTGATAGCATAGACTAAGATATAAACCATGGACAAGGTAAATATGATATCATGTATGAAGCTGTGGTGGCTAACACCTAGCACAACTTAGTGAATGGCAATTTACAGCCATGACTTGAACCTTTTAATATCAAATGCCTTATCCAAACATAGACAAATCTAATAAAACATAGTTATACCTTACTCAAAGCCTTGCACTTCAAAATAAGCCACATAATGAAGAGATCCTCTTCAATAGGATACTCACATAGACAAATCTAATAAAACATAGTTATACCTTACTCAAAGCCTTGCACTTCAAAATAAGCCACATAATGAAGAGATCCTCTTCAATAGGATACTCACATCCCCCTAATGCCACAAAAACACTAGCAATTCACCCAACCACTTCATGAGCTATGATGCTCATGAATTCCATGAGAATCATAGGCTAAACACTTATGAGATAGATCATCCCCGTGTGGCTCATGTATAGATAATGTCACAATATCCATCTCAGGAATCTTTTCAGAAGTAAGCTCTTGTCATATTCATTTTACAATGTATCCATACTTTTCTCTAAGAGTCCTTATCCTGTATAAGGGATTCCAAATTTTTAAAAATGAAAGTCTGTAGGAGTTGACTCGTCGTCGTGATTATGTGTTGAAAATGAGAAGAGGGACCCTCCTTTATTTTATTTTATTTTTTGGGTGTGGGGGAAAGGGGAAGGGGTTCATCTTTTAGTGAGGTTTTGGCAAGGGAAACCTATTTTCATTTTATTGCCTAAGGGATTTCTTTTATTTTTAATAAGAAATATGACTTTTTAATTAATTTATTTCAAATCCTTTTTACTTATCTTTTTTTTAATACGAGAATAAGGCTATCGAGAGGGTTTGGGGCAGCTAGGGCTACCACAAGGTGGTGGCCTCTTATGACTAATGAGGCTCCTTCTCTTCTTATTCTAAGGCTTTTAAAGCTTAGTTTCTTATATATATATATATATATATAACATTAAAATTTTTAAAATAAAATTTATAAAAACCTGAAGATAATGTCCAATTTATTATAATAGAAATATAGTTAAGAAAAATAAATAAACTTTGTTAGAAAATTAGATTGATTTCTAATATTTTTATAAAACTCATTAAAAAATAAAGAAACTTTTAAAAAAGATAACCATAATTAGAAAAAGCTTTCTAACTAAGAAAATAACTTGAGAATTTAGTTTTGAATCCATAAAAGTTTTAAAATAAATCCCAAAAATATACCATAATTTATTTTAATCTTAAAAAATCCTAATGAATCCATGATTTTTTTTTTAGTATGAAAAAATATTAATTAATATATTTTAGTAAAAAAACGGAAAATACATTGGATTGTGTATATTTACCTGTGGAATTTGGGGTATGTTACACAAGTTGAGGCTCAAATAAAATCTTCATGTGCATTTTGAAAAAGATTGTGAGTGACAATTGGAAGGACTAGGATTCTAAGTTGGGCTCAACTTTATAGTCTTTTGGAATAGCGTATAAGGTCACAACAAGCTTAACTCCATTTAAGTTGGTGTATGGGGCTAGAGGTAGTTGTTCCTATGGAGTTTCTAATACCTAGCTTAAGAATTGTAGTTATAAGTTATCCCCTAAACATTCAATGTATACTAGGTTACAGTAGTTGGAGGAAGATATGATTGTCGCCTATTACCTATCAATAGTAGTGTGTTCAGGGAGGCAAGCATGGGTCAACCAACAAGTAAAAAAGAAGTTTTTAAAAGAATGAGATTTGGTAATGGTGTACAATTCAAAGCTTGGGAAACATTGAGGGAAGTTAAAGCTTTGTTATACATGCCCCCATGAAATATTTAAGGATGTTCATCAAGGTACTTTTATCTTAGCTAAATTGTAGGGTGATGTCATTAAGCCAGAAATCAATGGTTTTAGGCTACATAGACTTGTTCAACCTAACTATGAGGACTTGGATAAGGATTCATAGTCTATGGAAGCAAAAATAATCAACTTGTTCAAATCACCGCAGTGGTCCCTGAAGTAATAAGTCGAGATTTTTTTGCTATAATGGTTATATGCAAGTGCTATGGGTCCATTTGTTTTCAAGTAGTGCCGAATTCACTTATAGTATCATTGGTGATACATTGAGTCTTCAAGTGGTATTTTTTAATCATTAAAAATCGAGACAAGCCTCATTCCTATTACAAGAATTGTAGGATGTCTTTGGTCTTACTGCACTCATATTGTGGGTAACACAGGTTTTCAGTAATCTCAGGTATTCTATGCAAAAGAGCCTTGTCCATGAGATTTGGTGGCAAAGTCAAGATTTTCTAAGGATTTTCAAAAACTTTCATTACATGATCATGTGTATTTTTAAAGGTTCCCTATCAACTAATCATTATGTCATTTTTTATGAGACTTAATGAGAACTATTTGGAACTGTAAGGTTTCAGGAGGAGAATCAAGAAATTTTTTAGCTCTTAGTCTAATTAAAGGCAACCCAAGCATGGGAAGTCAAGCCTTTATGGCATGTTAAGGACAATTTGTAATCACTAGAGTGATAAGGGTATGTTGACTTGACTCACACTTTGAAGGAAGAAGTAGTCAAAAGGGAAAAGGGCATGGATAGCAAAACTTCACGAACTCTAGCTTATATT